>NC_056743.1:1368459632-1368759632 GCF_019279795.1 Protopterus annectens
AGCAATGGCTTTACTGGTTATGTTATGTGAGAGATCAGACAGATATATGGTCATACCATTTCCATAGCAGATGTTGTTAGCGTTAGTGCTGGTAAAGATTATAGTGTTGATGAAAAGTAAAAAGAGTTAATGTAAAGATTTTCATGAATCCCCTGTCTAATGGAAAAAAGGTAGAAAAAGTATGGCCTACAAGCAATTTGAGGTTGCTTTTTGTCAGAACTGGAAAATCCTTCCAAGACAGTTTGACCTAGACTACACACATGCAATTCTTTTAATTGAACTGCTGGATCAATAAAATACTCCTAGGTAATTGTCCTGCATACAAGACTTTATAAATGTTGCCTTTCAGTGACAGAACTGAGGTATTTCTGCTATGTTCTTCTAAAAAATACACTGGTGCTCATACTCATCTAGGTCATTTTCTTAGTGGAGTAGGTACAGCTTTTGTAAACACACTGAATAATGGGAATAATAAATAGATCATTCTATATGATTCTGGTATTGTAGCTGAGCCTTCCTTGGAAAGCGGAATAATAAAGGAAGCTCTCCACAATTCAGTGAATTGGGCTATGTTCAGAGATATTTCAGAGTTAACAGCACAGCATATAGCATTTGTCACCTCACAGCAAAAGATTCCTTGGCTTTGATTCTCAGCTGGGGTGCCTTCTGTGCAGAGACTGCATGTCCCCCCTGTGTTCACGTGGGTTTCCTCTGGTTGCTCCAGTTTCCTTCCACAGACAAAGACATGCAGTAGGTGGACTGGACACTCTAAATTGGCCATAGGTGTGAGTCTGTGTGTGAATGTATAATATGGAAGAGCTACTGTGGCATGGCTAGCTACCTAGTGGTGTAAAACTTGATTTTAGATGGGATTCAGAAATGTTTTTACTGCATAAGACTTGCACCAGCAGGATGAGAGGTTTCTGGTGTGGTGGTATTACCATTTGAAGAAAAGTCGGTAAGATACTGTAATACTCTAATCTGTACCCACATAGAATATGTACTTTAACAAATAAATAAATAAGCAAGTCAATAGCTAGGTTAATAAATACACAAATAAAGAAGCACATCTCTGGGCCATTTGCAAGGCTGATAACATATTCCTGAATTGTTCTTGCACCAAATCTTACGGCATGGTGTATGCAGTAATTGAGAACAGAACTCAGACTGCTACATGACTGATTTTGAGATAAAAAGGGTGACAGCTTGCTTAGTGAGCAGTGTCATGTTGTAGTCATCATAAGAATAGTGCAAAATGAAATAAAGCGCTATTTCAGCATTATGAAGGGTGGCAGTGGATGACCCTAAACAATGACCAGTTAGTCATTGAAAGAGATGAGTGAAGCTGAGGCAGCTGCAAGCAATGAGTATAGAATAAATGCACTAGGGATGCCCCTGAGATAAACATTTTGTTGAAAGTAAAGGATATATGAAAGCATGAAATTATATGTAGAATAAATCATTATAAATACCAGAATTTATCTTTGAATCACTTTTATATGCAAACTAAGGAGCTATCATGGGATCTTCATTTTTTCTGAGCTGTGGTAGTATAGAATTGACAAGTCTTAAGATGAATATCTTTAATGCTCTTTTCTCTATAAAAATTACACACTTTCTTACAGTTGCTATACTGATTGCTTGATGTATTCGAATGGTTTAAAGATAAGTTTCTGATATTTTCTATTCTTTTAAAAAGAATGAGTATGAATTATGTCTTTACACGGAGACTGCCAGTTTATATGTCACTTTTGCATTGTAAGATGTAAGAGAATATTATGTTTTAACATTTAAAGAAACTGTAACAGTGTTGAAGCTTTTTGAGTGATGCAGATTTTAGCGCACTGGAAATGGTGGAGTCATTTCCACTGAGAAATCTGTTAGAGTAAAAAAAAAAAAAAACATAGCATATGGCAGGGATGTTTATACATTAACAATGACATTACAACATGATCCAGTGACATTTGCTATGAACAGTTGAACAGTTTTCTTGTACAGAAGAACAACTATAATTTTAACTGTATAGATAGCTATTAAAAATCAGGCATTATACCCCCCACACATGCATATATGTATACATGTATATATGTATGTATGTATATATACACACACATATATATATATATATATATATACATACACACACATAGGTTCATAGGTAGGTACTAGGGCTATCGGCCCAAGGGCCTAAGTAAGCCTAGCCAACAAAGTTCCCTGCCTTATACCAACCCAAGAAAGTTAATTTCCTGTGCTCCTGAAATAAACAGAATCTGCAAGGCTCGAACCTAGGACCTTGCACACCATAGCCAGAGGGGATTTACCACTAAGCACATATATATATATATATATATATATATATATATATATATATTATATATGGATTCACTTCAGAAGCTCAAAATACTGAAATCTCGAATTTCAGTCTCTCAAGCCCAAGAAGTGGAATCCACAAAACAACGAAAACTAAAAATCGCGAAATACAAAACCTCGAATACCAGAAATTTTGAATTTCACAGTTTTACTACACAAACACACACATACATACAGACACACACACACCATCCACCACACAAACGCACACACTCACTCTACTACAAGAAATCAGAGGGGCAAGCCCCCCTGCACCCCCTATGTGGGGGGGCTGCACCCCCCCACACACCCCCACTTAAATATTCTCACTCCGAGGTCACACTACATACAAACACACACAAAACACCACCACACAAGCTACTTTCTCTTAGCACACAAACATCACACTAACAAAACACACTGACACACACCACAGCCCCAACCCAAACCCCTTAACAAACACACACTTACCTGAATACATAACCATAGCGGAACTTTAGAAGCGTGAAATTCAAAACCTCTGGTATTTCGCTATTATGTGGATCTGGCTTCTTGGGCTCGAAATACTGAAATTCGAGATTTCAGTATTTTAAGCTTCTGAACAGAACCTATATATATATATATATATATATATATATATATATATATATATATAGGGTGTATATATATATATATATATATATATATATATATATATATATATATACATATATATATATATATATATATATATATATATATATATATATATATATATATATATATATATATATATATATATATATATATATATATATATATATATATATATATATATATATACATATTATAAGACTACAATGGCCATGCATGCCACAGAAATTAATACATGCTATGCCTCTGAAATCCCTGCACATGCTTCAATACATGTATGAAGCACACCCCCAAGAGCCATAATGGGATAATAAAATGAGTATTTTCAGTTTTATAGATATTAAAGCAAGACTATTCAATTACTTTAAAATGGGGCCAGAGTATGAAACCTGGAATTGACAGTGGGGACCACAGATATACTTTCTTAATCATTCCCTGTTATTGGTGTTAAGTGTATGTGTATTATTCATAAGTATAACATCTATAGGTTTATCTGTAGTTACCTATGTACTTATCTCTGTCTATATCCAGATCTATGTCCTTATCTTCAGCTAGTAGTATATGCACAGCATAGTGCTGACAGAATGCAACTGTGGCATCACGTAAGATACATGTTTATGCATGCAAAAAGGAACAGATAACATTTTTCTATTGAAAAAAAAAACAAAAAAGACAGGACACAGGTTGCTAGCAGTACAGCATTGCTATGCAATAGTATGCTTTGCTCTGAGATTCTTGATGTGAAGGCAGTCTGCAAGAGCAGCTGTGGAAGTAACATAGAGTATTTGAAAATAATTCCAGAAAGCAGCATTTGATAACATAGTAGTTTACCTTTTTTTACTATTTTTTTTTTACTTTTTTGCCCCCTCCCCCACCACATACTTTCCATCTGTCCATTTGCTGCTTTCTACACCCATTGGTTGTAACTTAGTGCACCCACCAAGGCTGGGACTATATCTGGTCTAGGTGGTTTGCGGAGGGGATGTTGAAACATGGAGTGAAGTGTATAACAGTATCATATAATATTGATTACAACTGGCAAGATCTGCTGACCACACATGCATTACCACACATGATGTCAGTCAGCTTCAGTCATCTAATTTTGAATTTAATAGAAATCATCTTATCACAACATCCCCGTCACCAGGGCAGTGCCATATTGCAGACAGAAGTCCCACCTCTACCACCCAGAATGGGTGCCACACCATCTAACAAGGCTCACTCCATATCCTCCAAAGCATTAGTTGATGACTGATCATTAGTTATCCATTTCACACATAGGGCCCCATCCTTCTGTGTCATAGAGCTGGGTAATAATGGAGTACTTTGGCTCACTCCATATCCTCCAAAGCATTAGTTGATGACTGAACATGAGTTGTCCATTTCACACATAGGGCCCCATCCTTCCGTGTCATAGAGATGGGTAATAATGGAGTACTATTCTGATGGAACATAGCATTTTATCATGCAGAACTCCAGCATACAAATGTTCTATGATATGAAGCTGTGTCCTACAGGTTCAAGTGGACATTTTGCACTGCATTTTACAGCAACAGAAAAGTAGCATACAGTATTTTTAAATAATTCTACAGAGCAATATTTAAGACCGTAATACTTTTTTTGACTTATGTTATGATATTCTACTTTGAATTTTATGAGATGGAACTGATGCCATTAACATAACATTATACTGTTGCAATAAATACTGTTCTTACATACTTGAACTATACTATTCTGACTATAGCTCAACATGGGGTGGGGGTTGACTGAAACTGACATTTTACATTGCTTTATGGCAAAACACACATACACACATGTATACACACACCCACACACACAAACAAAGGCACACACATATGCAAATAAACACTGTTAGCAACATAGGTGTACTAGAGAGGAATGGTGACATGCTTTTGGCATGTATCTGCCCATACACATGCAGCAACTGGAACACCAACAGATATCCCTTACTAAAAGGATACAAGGCCTAAACAACATGTCCTGCATGGATTGATTCAAAGCTCTGTCACTAAACTCTGTGTCCTACAGACTTCTAAGATGTGACCTATTCCTGGTATACAAGACATTTTCTGACCCAATACTGATGGATTTACTGCAATCAGCTGATCAAATATTATCAGGAATGCATGTTCCAGGGATTTACCCTATTCTGCAACATCAACAGAATGGTTTGGAGGGACAGGAATATCTCGCAGAGGATTCTGCTGCTCTGGAAAATAATCCTCCATATAAAGCAAAGATCATTGCTCTATATATTCAAGCACAACTTGGACCTATGAATAAGAAACAGAAAAGTTACACCAGGGCTGCCCCCGTATTACTAATAGAGGCATCTCCTAAATGCTATTATCATATCAAATAATCTATGGTGTGATCCCAGCTATTATTATTATTAGGGGTGATGTAAAATTCTGAAGCATGAGAAAGGTAAGGCAAATCTGTAACTAGTTGAGATAGATAAGTTAAAGCATACAAAGAGAAACTGGCTAGGTTTAAAATGCGTAAAAGGGCAGCTAGGGTAGAACGAATCCTAGAACTTATCAATGAACCTATGTATCAAGATATACCATTTCAAAATGCCTACAAACACCAGTATTTAATAGTGTACTACTGAATTAAAAAAGCAATTATAACACATAGATTCTTACCTACTACAGTGCACTGACAACATAGACAAGCTCTATTTCACTATTCTGAGATGCCTGAGAGCACCGTTGGTCTCGACAGGGGCTCTGACATTTTACATTCCACTTCATAGCAACAGACAAGTAATGCACACTATAAAAGCAGCTGGTATAGAGGATAAAGCCCTTCCTAACTACTGCCCAGATAAAACAAGTTTGAGCAACAGGTCAGGGAAGATGTACAGACTCTGCCATCATCCCTAGTAAGAGGTGCAGCAATGAGGACGGTGGGCAGGGAATGGGCATTAAGTTCACCAAACCACAAATGAGTGGTAGTCTTCACAGTAAGTGTGCACTAGCAAAGGGATGGCATTGTGGGCTACCAAGTGACATGGTTTGCTTATCCCCCATCCCCTGCCAGGTGTCAACTCAGGTACAAATGAAATCGTCACAAAGGTTTCATAAGATTTTCACATGGTAAGACATACATTTCTCTCTGGATTCTAAAAATGACATGTTGCTTCATAATACTGTCTAAGGAGTTGAGTATTATGCAGATTTTATATCAAAATAACAGAAATTGTTATAATTATAAACCATGTAAAATAACTGTATTCATGTAGCTTTTGCAGATATGAGTATTTTTCCCCAAAATGTTTAGCAGACTCATGGTAGCACTTGATCATCTAAGAAGTAATTATCTGTGCCATTCTGCCATGTCAGTCATTTCAGTTTCAGCATTGCTATGTGAAGGTTTTACATTTGGCCTGTGAAATTTGATATCATGATGGATTGTACAATAAGACTGTAACAGTTCATAAGGCAATGTCCCAAAGATGGCACTTGAATATGTTCTTTCTAAAAATTTATAACTAGTAAAATTATAAAGAAACATATGCAAAATGTCTTTCATATTTGGAAGTATAGCATAGAGTGTTCTAGGTCTGATTTCCTGAGCTTTCACTTCTATAGTGTATGAAGAAGTGATAACCAGCCAGAGCTTCCAAACTGATCCTGGAGAGGGGCTTTTGTTCTTTATGAGTTTTATTTGGTTAAAAGGGAATAAAAATGAATACAGACTCACAGAATTGACATTTGGTAATACTTTTTTTTTAGTAAACTCTCAGAAAATTCAACTTACAGGATTTATGTCTTTTTATATGTAGGCGTGTGTGTGGTGGGGGGTGTACTCAAAAAGTATTATTACTGATGACAGACTGGTACACAATAATATTAAACATCTTTAAATTAAGAGTCATCTTCTTACTTATGAGCCCTTTTACTATGCAGTAGGTGTGGTTTATCACATGTATTTATTTTGTTTATTTGATATTTGTTTACCGGGATAGTCCGACTGGGTCAAAAAGATCCCATTTTCAGCTGAGACTCAGGGAAAAAAGCTCCATTTTCATATAGAGATGTAAAACTTCATACAAAGTCCACAAATTACAAGAGTAACAAGTAAGAAGATACAAGAGTAACAAGTAAGAAGATACAAGAGTAACAAGTAAGAAGATACAAGAGTAACAAGTAAGAAGATACAAGAGTAACACGTAAGAAGATACAAGAGTAACACGTAAGAAGATACAAGAGTAACAAGTAAGAAGATACAAGAGAAACAAGTAAGAAGATACAAGAGTAACAAGTAAGAAGATACAAGAGTAACAGGCAAGAAGATACAAGAGTAACAAGTAAGAAGATACAAGGACACCCACACCTCAAGACTGGTGGCAACGCACGATGCATCGGAGACCATCCAGGTGCAATTAACCATAGGCAAGACTGCTCTGCAAATTGTAGCATGTTACAGGCCACCCTCACAAACTCAAGAACCTCACATGGCCTTCCTGAAAACACTAGAGGGCATAAATGTATCACCAAACACCATCATACTAGGTGACTTCAATTACCCTAATATAGACTGGGAACACTACTCAAGCCCAAACACCCTAGCCCAAAAGTTCCTGGAATTCATAAACTCAAATGCCATGGAACAACTAGTCACCATCCCCACAAGAGGAGAAAACATACTTGATCTCATCATCACGAACATGGGAGCACAATGCTCAACACCGGAAGTATACCCCTCACTGGTGAGATCAGATCACAAACTAATCTCGCTGGAGGTCCTCATCCCACCCCCACCTGAAATAAAAAGACCACAGTAAAGAACTTCGAAAGCCGACTTCACACTTCTAAAGACTAGTGTGGTCTCCTTTAAGGCCCCCGAGCCGGGGAAAACAGTACTCAAGCCGCTGAATCACTTACAAATGCCTTCTACCAGCACCTGCAGGACTGCATGGATAAGGCAATCCCAAGCAAAACAAAGACTCTTTGTACCAAAGGCAAGCGTCCAGTCTGGTGGACCCCAGCCATAAACAAACTCTACAACAAAAGGAGGAAGCTACTACAAGATAGAGCAAAATCCTTAAAAGGTAAGACACCCTTGATCACTATAAGTAAAAAACTAAGAGCTTTCATAAAATCATCCAAAGCAAATTTTGAGAGAAAAATAGCTAAAGACTCAAAAGACAATCATAAGGCCTTCTTTAGCTATGTTAGAAACCTGGGAGGGAACTCCCAGATATGCTCAGAACTAGTTCAAAATGATGTGAAGATTACTGATCCTACAGACATTGCCAACATACTGGCTGACAGGTTCAGTGCAGACTTCTCCCCCCCTCCCCCCCAAAAGGAGAGATATCTATACCAAGCGATTGCAGCCCCCCAAACATCTCCAATGCCCAAGTGAGAACTGCTCTCTCCAAAGCAAAAAACACAGCATCCATGGGACCTGATGGTGTCCCCGGCTGTGTGCTCCACGAACTCAACGAGGAATTAAACCCACAGCTAGGACAGCTGTTTAATCATAGTCTTACCTCTGTATACGCATTCCAGGAGTGGCGCACTGCAACTGTGGTCCCAATTCACAAAGGCGGTGCCTCCACCGACCCTGGAAATTACCGGCCCATTAGCTTGACAAGCCTTATCTGCAAAGCCATGGAAAGGATCATAATGGACCTCATAAATAAAGACATAGGGAATTTGCAGACTTTGGATCCATCCCAGTTTGGCTTTGTCAAAGGCAGATCATGCCTTCTAAACTTGGTTGACTTTTTGAAACAGTCACCAAAGCCATTGATGAGGAAAGGCAGTCCATACAGCCTACCTCGATCTGGCAAAGGCCTTCGATACAATACCCCACTCGGGTATCATTGAAAAACTCATCAGCTTAAATGTTAACCCATACATCACAAGATGGGTTGCAAACTGGCTGAGTGACAGAACCCACAGGGTCAGAGTTGCTGGCGCCATGTCAGACTCAAAGCCTGTCACAAGTGGTGTACCACAGGGCTCAGTCCTGGGCCCACTCTTGTTTGGCATCTACTTTTCCGAAGTACAAGCAAACACAGGAGGGTTATGGCTGACAAAGTTTGCAGATGACTGCAAACTGGGCGCCATAGTAGAAAACACATCTGACACAGATATCCTTCAGAAAGGTCTCACAGAAACGGATAACTGGCGCCAGAGCCATGGCCTAAAGTTAAATGCCAAAAAAATGCATAGTCATACCCTTCGGGAAAAACAAGGTTACCCCTAGCTACCAAATAGGTGGCAATCCACTGAGCACAGAAGAATTTATCAGGGACCTGGGGACCCAGGTTGATAGTAGTCTGTCATTCGACACCCATGTAGCTAAAGTAGTTAGGAAGACCTTCTACATTGCCCACCTTATCATGAAGGGATTCTCATCTAGATCAAGGGAGGTCATAGTCTCCCTATACTCATCACTCATCAGACCAATGATTGAGTACAATGCCCCATTTGGAATGTATCTGACCCGACACTTGCAGCAGCTGGAGAGGCCACAAAAGTTCCTCACCAAAAGGATAAAGGGTCTCAAACATCTGTCCTATGCTGCCCGACTGAAAGAACTCCAGCTCTACTCAGTCGCCTACCGCTTGCTCAGAGGTGACCTTTGCCTAACATACAAGGCCATGTCAAACCCAGATTTGATGAATATGCTTCACCTCAAAAAATCTAGATCCGTCAGAGCCACAAGGGCGGGAGACTTAAACCTCGACACGGCTATTAATAGGATGTGCTGGAGGGATAGATTCATCACCCAAAGACTCCCTATGCTGTGGAACAAAATCCCGGTATATGTGAGGCAGAGCACCTCGCTGGCCTTGTTCAAGAGAAATCTTGACAAATGGATGGGAGATCGCAGATATACCCCAGGGATTACCTCAGTGTCACTGCTCGACAGAGGCACAGCAAAATAATGGGTATAGTTCCCCATACTAAAGGGGTGGCGTAAGCCACAAAACTATGGGCTAGACTTGTAAATGCCCTCGGGCAGATAGCCTAGTATGAACCTATGAACCTATGAACAAGGTTATCAAGTAGATTATAACTAGACATTTAAAAAGAGAAACACGATATTACAAGTTATGCAGGTACATGATACATAATGTTACACAAAATACATGTAAATGATACTGAGAGATGAAGTACAGATGGAGAGAGAGTGAGAGAGAGATACTGTTTAGATAAGAGATTAGCCTGGATCAGTGCAAGGGCACTGCCAGGAGTTGACCATCTGTTGTTTCAGCACAGTTTTGAAGGCAAGTAGGTTATTAGTAGTTCTCACAGTAAGAGGAAGCGAGTTCCATACTTTTGCAACATAGTGGGTGTAGAGGCTTTGTCCAGCTGTCTTGGAGGGTTTGAATGTTCCTTTTGGGTTACAAGGTTTGATGATGTGTTTTAGTGCGGGGCAGGCTAGCGGTTTGCATGTTAGTAGTGGGGGAATTCAAGCCAGTTTAGTTTTTTTAGTGACAAGCAGTAGTGGGTTCTAGTTTTTGAGTTGGTGGCAAACCTGGTTCCTTTATTATATCACTGTTCCATTTTGGATCTGGAGGAGCTGTGTAAATTGGTAAGTATTGGAGCACCATAAAGGAGGGGGGGGGTAGAAGGTTTGGTGAGGTCGATTTTAGAAGAGGAGGTTAGGGCCTGTTTATTTCTGTATAGTGCGCTGAGTTTCTGGTGGGTTTTCTTTATGTTTTGTTGAATGTAAAGATTGAATCTTAGGTGATCTTCAATGATTACACCTAGTAGCTTGGTGTGCTGGATGATTTTAATGGAGGTGTTATCAGCAGAGAGAATTTTGAAAAAGTTTGGATTAGCAGTACAGTTTTTTGGCTGAGAAAAATCAGCTTACTTTTTTGGGGTTGAGGAATAGCTGGCAGTTGGAGAGCCAGGATTCAACAGCAGTAAAAGTTTGTTGAGTAACACAAAAGGGTGTTGTGTGAGAGGTATGGATTATTGTGGAATTGTCAGCATATTGTACGAGTGTTCCACTAGTAGATGCAGAACACAGGTCATAGGTAAAGACATTAATTAGACGGGTCCTAGGATGGATCCTTGTGGGACTCTGATGGGATTTAGTAGAAAGGGGGAGATGACATTATGCCATTTTACTGCTTCTCTTCAATTATATAAATAACTATGGAACCGTTTTAGTGTAGGTGGAGTAACACCTAGAGCTTGTTAAGAGTAAAGAGTGTGACACATTATCAAAAGCCTTTGAGAGGTCAAGAAATAGAGATGATGCATAGCAACCTGTGTCTCTAGCTCTGTTTACATATTTGGTGAAGGCTATGATAGATGTTGTGTTCTGGCCAGGATAAAAACCATGTTGTGCATTTGGAAGGAGGTTATGCTTTAAGTAGTTCATGAATTGAAGGTGAATACATTTTTTCAGTATTTTAAAGACTGGAGAAAGTATAGCTATGGGCCAAAAGTTTGCAAGTTTAGTGGAGTTACTTCCTTTGTGAATGGGGATGATTTGGGCCTTTTTCCACATGTCACGTACAGTGGATTCTGATCTGGATCGACTGACTAAGATGCTAACTGGGTATGCCATGGAGTCAGCTGCTAGTTTTAGGTAGTTAGGAGGGAGGTTGTCAACACACTCCTTGACTTAGGGCTAACAACTATTAATTTACTGTCTTTTTTGAAGCCATAGCTTTTTTAGATTTGCAATTCAAAAGGAATACTTCTTAGTATTTTGTTTATTTGATTTTTTTCTGTGTTGCTCATTCTATTAGACCTTTTAAATTTAAATTTTAGAATTCATTAAGTGCTGGATTAATAATTTGGGCAATTCTTTTACTAAACACTCTACTGATAAGCATAATTCTAATGTCTTCATTTAGATGCATAATTGTGTTTGCACTTAAGACCACTAAAATATGACCTATTAACATGTAACTGGTGAGAAATAAGCTTCCCTTACTCTAAACTTTGCACCCTATAGTTTTTTTGTTTTTGCTGAAATACCACACAAACCTTTGGTGCACAATGCTACCACTGCACCACTGAGCCGTTTTCCCACCAGATCTACTGGTACATACTCTTCCCACCAGAATAACAAAAACAGCAACAAACATTCAGTCCTGGAATGGACACTAACAAACATGGTGCAGTGGTAGCATTGTCACCTCACAGCAAGAGGTTCGCTGGTTCGATTCTCGACTGGGGTGCCTCCTGTGCAGAGTCTGCATGTCCTCTCTGCGTCTGTGTGGGTTTCCTCCGGGTGAACTGTTTTCCTCCCACGTTACAAAGACATGCATCTGGAGCATTTCTCCTCAGGCCTCTGCTGAAAATTGCCTTTGTTCCAAGTCAGACTTTCCCAGTAAACAAATGTTAAATAAATAAAACAGACCCAACCTTGGTTACCAATCTGGCTGCCGCCCAGACTAAGTGATCATTTACCCACCTTCCTACTTAGACCGCAGATATGTACTCCAAAAAATAACATATTTAAACATGTTCGTAGCATAGCTACCTATCTGACAGACACAAGGCAGTCAGATAGGATAATAAATTCTCTCCTTTCCTACACATCTCTGTGGGTTTACTGCAAGGGTCAATCCTTGGGCCCTTGCTTCTCATCACATTTACTAATATTCTCAGCACCGCCACTCATCCGGCCTCAATTGTACAAATATGTCAATGATTCCTCCCTCATCTGCTCTGCCCCAACCCTTCATAACCTTCAGGAAAAAAAAAATCTTTCCTGGACATAAACAAAAAATATTTCTGACCACCAACTAATACTCAATCCATACAAAACTAAACTAATGATCTTCTCCAATATCAAACCAAAAAACAACCTCCCCCTTCATCGACTACTGTCCCAATAAAACTAAGATCGAACCTGTGGAAGAAACTAAACTTGTCACAATTGACAATTGTCTTAAATTTAAAAAACACATAGCACTAAACATCAAAAAGGTTCACATCAAACTCAACTTACTCTACAGAGCCAAACCTTACCTTTCTAATAACACCAGGCTATCCAAAGCCGGAACACACCTACTATCCACCCTTCTATACTCTGCTCACATTTTTACCAACCTTCAAAAAACAGATATAAGTAAACCAGAGGACTGTTACAATAAAATTGCCAAATTTGCCACAAACCAACCCTGCAGATCTCACCACTGCACTGTGCTACATGTACTCAATTGGATCAAACTACCTAACCTAATATCTCTGTACCAACTAACCATGGCCCATTCCATTAGTTAGCAACCTGGAAACTGCCCTGCACTTAAAGACCTAGTTCAGGCAAATACTAAATTACTAACTGCAGAACCTTAAGATCCTCACAGAAACTTCTACTAAAATTCACTAAGACCAACAACACCTTTGGGGAGTCCCTATTCTTCAATAAGATATCTAAAACTGCAACTCAATCCCACAACACATTCTAAACACCACAATTATTCCAAAATTCAAGCTACTCCTCAAGGAACACGTCTCCAGTCATTGGCTGTGTTCCCGCACATCTCCTGGCTAATTATACCTGCAGCCCCTTTTTTCTTATCTACTTTAACTATTCCGATTCCTATCTTTAGTTCCCTTACTCAATTGGAACAGCTAGGATGCTGTCATATAATTTATGTTGTGTGTACATACTGAATTTGTTAAAATGCTTCTTTTTCTCTAACTTTCTTAACAATGTTAACATGTCATACTACAACCTGTACATTTTCACTTACGTAAGTCCTATGTAGTTCCTTTACTCAGATTTATCAGCTATGTTGCTGTGATATAATTCATGAAGTGACTGCATACTGAATTTGTTAAAATGTAAATGTAAAATGTTTATTCTTTTTTGCTTTTTTCTCGATTCTTTTTATGCATGTTACCTGGTCATAGTATAATCTATACTTTCTTACTCATTAACACCACTGTATCAGTTACTGTATTGTGGAGCTTTTCTCCCCTGGCCACCACTGAAAATGGGCTCCTGGCCCAATTGGACACTTCCTGGTAAATAAATGTTAAATAAAATAAATAAATAAGAATTGGGTCTGAAGAAGTCTAGAAGAGTAAAGCACTTATCCCAATAAAACCTATAAAACAAATGATCTGTAGTCAGTCTGTCTTTTGAAACAGGGGGTCATGCATTTATTTTATTTTATTTTTTAGAATTAAAATTTACTTAGCTAAAGGTATTGTTCTAAATACTTGCACTCTTGACAATACTGTTGAAATGACAGATATTAGGGAAAGAGATCTAATTACAGTAGAAAATATACAAAGTTGTGTGGCAGTGAGACTTTGAATAATTGTGGAGGAACAGAAAACAATAAAGAAGGAGAAGAGTGAATTTTCTACAAATGGAAAGAAAGAGGAGAAAGGTAACGCTAAAAGAACTAGGAGTCAGTACAATACAATATGAAAGGCACTGGCAAACTGTGAAAACACTGGTAAAATGGGATCGAGCACAGTCACAGGAAACTAATGTATGGAGAAGAAAAACAGTATGGGTCATTGATGATCTGGATAGATACCAAGAAACAGTAAAGATAGAAGACAGAAGAAATTAAGTAAATGTAAAAACTACAGATCAGAGAAATATCAATGATAGTGGAATTTCAGAGTAAAATTATTCAGTGCAAGAAATTCAGCCATGATACTGGAAGATCTACTGATGGACAGAGAGGGAGGCACAAAGGAAATCACTAGCAGGCAGAAAAACAGAGGTACATAGGATAAGAGAAAGATACAAGTAATACTAAGGATTTACTAGCAAGAGAAAGGGACAGAAGTATCAAAATGGAACTGGAGAAAAATGTAAAAGGATATACACTGGACTTGGTATTAACCGACATGAGTAACCCCTACAGCATTCCTGCAGTATCATCCTCCCTTGTAAGATCCGACCCTAAAGCGGTCACCTTCGTAGTCACCATCTCCTCCAAACCCCCTCTAGCTAGGGTCAATCAAAAAAACTTCTCCAAAGCTAATTACAGCCTCCTGAGGGATGGCATAAACAGCTTCACAGCCCCCTCTAGCAAATGGCACCAGTATCCAAAACTATACCAAATTACATAGATGCATGGAATCAGGAATACCTGATAGGACTAAATCATCCTCCGCAAGGAAGATTAAACCTGTATGGTGGACATCTGCAATAAATGAACTCTATAACAAAAGAAAAAAATGGCTGCCCAGGACAAAGAAGGAGGAGATGCCCAATTGGAAGCAATCTCTCCTTAGCCTAAACAAGCAAATAAGAGCACTAGTGAACTCCTCCAAAGCAAACTTTGAGTCCAAATTGGCCACATCTGCTAGAGACAATAATAAGGCCTTTATTCACATACGTCCATAATCTCAAAGGTAGCACCCAGATCTGTTCAGAACTGGTGGTCAAGGACACCACATATACAAATGCCATAGATATAGAAAACTTGCTGGCTGACAGATTTAGTGAAAATTTCTCACCTATGTCCCCTCCATCAGTAAATCAGGACATTCTCAGTACCTGCCCCCTTCCACTTATATCTAAGGATCAGGTCATCACTGGTCTCTCAAAGGCAAAAAATACAGCCTCCATGATACCTGATAACATCCCAGGCTGCATCCCACATAAACTCAGGCAGGAACTTGCAATACCATTAGGTGCCCTACTCAACCAAAGCCTGAGTGCCAGTTTTGTCTCAGCTGAGTGAAGGACAGCCACTCTCATCCCTTTACACAAAGGTGGATCATCCACTGATCTAGGAAATTATAGACCCATCAGCCTAACTAGCCTGATCTGCAAGGCCATGGAATGGATTATCATAAACCTTATTAACAAGGACCTCCAAATACTCAATCCCACACAGTCATGTCTGTTAAATTTAGTCAACTTTTTTGAGACAGTCACCAAACCCTTGGATGAGGGGAAGACAGTGTACACCGCCTACCTTGACCTGGCCAAAGCCATGGACACTATATTCCCCTTCTTGGACATAATAGATAAACTTTCTCAACTAGACATCAATCCATATGTTACCAGATGGGTAGCCAACTAGCTCACTGATAGAACTCACCTAGTAAAAATAGGGGAAGCCAGCTCAAGCAGTAGATCCATCGAGTGGAGTACCCCAGGGTTCGGTCTTGAGGCCTCTGTTATGTGGGATATACTTTTCTGAGGTACAGGCCAAAACCAGTGGGCTATGGCTGATCAAGTTTGCAGATGACTTTAAGTTGGGAGCTATCATAAATTCCCATAGTGACATGGACATCATCCAAGAGGATCTCACCCAAACAAATGACTGGCGCCAGAAACATGCCCTCAAGTTGAATACAAAAATTGCATCTTCCCCTTTGGGGAGAGAGATGTCTCCACAAATTATCACATTAATAACAACATTCCAAGCATGCAGTCAGTTGTGAGAGATTTGGACACCCTGATTGATAGTAGCCTGAATTTTGACCACCATGTTGCTTCCATTGTACGGAAAGCTTTCTACATAGCCCATCTCATAAGTAAAGATATGTCATCCAGGGACAAGGAGGTCATAACATCTCTATATTCTTCCCTTATAAGGCCCATTATTGAGTACAATGCCCCATTCTGCATGTACCTCGCAAAGCACATGCAGCAGCTGGAGAGACCACAGAGGTTCCTCACCAGGAGAATCCAAGGCCTCAAAAATCTACCATACACAGATAAGCTAAAAGCCCTATCCCTCTACTCTGTTTCATACAGACTCCTCAAAGGTGATCTCTGTCTGTCTGGCATACAAGGCGATCTCGGACCCCGCCTTGATGGGACTGCTGCATATAAACAAGTCAAGCTCCACTCTAGTAACCTGCACATGTGGTCTCAACCTGGTCTGTGACATCAATAGGACTTGCTGGTGGGACAGATTTGTCCCCCAGAGACTCTCCCATCTATGGAATAGACTCCCTCTCCATGTCAAGCAGAGTACCTCAGTATCCCTTTTTAAGTCCAATTTGGATAACTGGATGGGAAATAGAAAATACATCCCTAGGATTCCACCCTTGTCCCTACTGGACAGGGGTATCAGGTGCTGATTTGTCTATGCATGGGCTAAACTCTTGGCTAGGCTTATAAGGGCCTCAGAGCCAACAGCCTAATAATTTCCTATGATCCTATGATGGAGGATGAACAGAGAAGCAAGCAGAATGTACAGCTGACAAGGTATGGGATAAGGAAGGCATATAAAATATGAAGAAGAGGAAAGCTAAAGAGCTCTACAGATTATCCTTGGAGTTCTACAAATGGGGAAGGGAGGAAATTGAAGGTCCTAGAAGAGAACTACAAGAGAATACAGAACTCAGACAAACCATCTAAAAGTATGTGTGTGCTAGGAAAACTAAGGTATCTAAAAGGAGAGGAAAAGGGAGGAAATGTGAAACTATAGGCTTTCCTCTTTAATTAATACTGACTCAAGATTTTGGCAAAAAAAAAAATCAAAAGTTCTGGCTGCAGGGATGAGATCTAGAAAGGAGACATTTGAGAGGTTTTGTGAAGTGGCAGGACTCTGGTGTGACAAAAAATAGTTGTAATTAGATTAAGAAAAGGGAAGGAGGAGGAAGGAGGAATAAGTGAGATAAATGAGGTAGAGTTCCCCGAGTATCTAGGGCTTTATGCTGGGAAGACAGTGAAAGAGACGATAAAAAAAAGAGATGTTGTTAAGGAAGGGAAGGAATATAGTCTGGATGGGACTAATATGTTGCTTGGTGGAAAGATGATGATGCTGACAATAAGCTTTCACATACTCTGGAATATATGAAAACCCTATGGACAATAGTCAGTGAGAAATATAAACAGATACAGAAGAGTGAGTCAATAAAGTAAAGGGGAAAAAGTGTGAGTAAGACAAAAATGAATACAAAGGTGGGCCTGGCAGATCCAACATATCCCTACATATGCACTGACATGTAACATCATTCACTAAATAGAAAGAGAAGAGAAATATGTTAAGTAACAGATTGTAATGGAGAGGGGGAGACAAAGAATTTTACTACGGTACATGAATGAAACAGCACAAAATGAACTAGGATGAAATTCTCCCCAAAATTATGGGGAACAGAAGGATGGGAGCAAGGACAGGAAAGAGAAACAAAAACAATTGGAGAAGTGAATAACTCAAATGGAAGATCTGTCATACAGAGGAAGTGAATGTGTGGAAAGATTCAAACAATGGAAGAGATGATACAAAAATAGAGAACACCAGAAACTCACTCAGTGGTGAAACTAGCTGACACTCAGGAAGAGCTGGAAAAAAGAATACAGAGAGGGCAAAAGGAGAAAATAAATGCAGGAAGGGGAGGAAACAGGGAAAGGATGGCACCTAGGAGAAAAAGGAAGAGGTTATGGAGGCAAAGGCAAAGAATAGATCTAAGAAGGTCTAAGGGAGGAATGAAAGATTAGGCAAGGTCAAAGAAGATAGAATGAGAAATCATTTGGGAATGTGAGGAAGAATTGATGGGAGTTGCAGGAAGTTGGCCAAAGATAATTCAGGTAGTGAAACACATACGCAAAATACAGAAAGTGGGACTTTAATGTTTCAGAATACAACATAGATAGTACTGAGATTCCGCAAGATTGGTAAAAGAAACCAGAAGCCAGGATAGCAGATGCTGGAGGTTTCAGCAGGAAGATGCAGAACAGATGCAAATGTTCTGGGACTGTTAGTGGACACAAGAGATTTGGAAGCATACACAGAAGATTTAGGGAGATATATCTCAAAAGGAAGCACACATTGGGAATTCTGAACAATGGTGCATAAAGAATGAGGACAGCAGATACAAAGAAAGAGAAATAACATTATATGATTGATGAATAAAGATTTAAAATCATCATCACTAAACGTTGGTTGTGGATAACTGCAGTATAGAGAATGTATTGCACAACTGGTTCCTACACATGAGCAAACGGTGGCAAAAACGGACTAGAATGAGGAAATTGGGGAGCGAAAAGTCAAAGGAAAGACGTACATGAATACTATTAGAAAAACCATCATACCATCTGGTTGGAGAAGGGGATGCCAAAGGGAAACCAAAGGATTAAAAAATAGGGACAGAGTAGGAAATGAAGTAGCCGACAGCTGAGACATAATGCACTGTGCCGGAAGACTGTAGGCAAATGTAATGTATTCTACTGTAAAATTCAAATAGTGAATATTTTACATATATGGAGTGCACGTTGCTGATTTACATTTTAAAGGAAGTGGCAGGTGCATCCTTATGATACATGAAGGTGACAAGTGCTGGGACCTTTTTTATTTGGCATATACTTCACAGTTCTCCAAATTACAAATGGGGACCCCAGGCTAACCAAGTTTGCAGATAACTATAGACTTGGTGTCATCCCCATGTCTCCTCTTAAAGGTTCATAGATTCATGGGAGACTACTAGGCTAATGGTTTAAGACCCTTATAAGCCTCAACAATATAACCGGATTTTACCCAATATATGACCCCAAGTGGCAAGACGGTGGCATGGGTTTGTGCCTATGCCTTGAGTATCTTACAGATTGCCCCTGCCCATAAGGGACATAGGCATTACCCCAGGTGTGACTTTGTAATTCCCCATCCATTTATCCAAACTGTATTTGAAGAGAGCCAGGGAGGGGCCATAATGTTAATAGGCAGCCTGTTCCAAAAAAGGGCAATCTTTGAAACACATCTGTCTTTCCAGCATCTTTTGTTTGAGTCGCTGACTAAGTTTAGATTCCTAGATTGGGTGACCCTCATGCTGTTTGACTTGCAGATGTGTAGCAGCTCCATCAAGGCTGGATTTCTGAGTGCCTTATAGTCAGTAGGAGACAGAGTAAAGGGATAGTGCTTTTTGTCGGTCCACATAGGACTTGTTCACACCCTGTATTTTCTTTGTGAGGAACTTCAGAGGTCACCCCAGCTGCTGTAAGTGCCTAGTGAAGTCCATACCAAATGGTGCATTGTATTTGATTATTATTGTAATGAGGGTAGAGTACAGTAAGACTATAATTTCATTGGATATATATGCCATACCTTTACTCATAAGTTACGCCACATAAGACTTCCTCACAACTGTGGATACATGACAGTCAAAGTTTAGACTACTATTTACTTGCATACCTCAATCTCTCACCTCTGAGTCTACTCTTAGGGGTGTGCTATTAATGTTGCAATTTTCAGGGGTATTTGCCCTCCTAAAGGGTATGACAATGCTTTTTTTCACATTTAGTTTTAGGCCATTGTTCTGGAGTGAATCATTTGTCTTATCTAGAACCTCCTGAAGGATATCTACATCACTTGGGAATTCAGTAATTGCCTCCTGCTTGCAGTCATCAGCAAACACTGCTATCCAGAGGCCTTCCACATTAGCCTTGACTGTGGAGAAGTACATTCCAAACAAGAGTGATCCCATCAATGTACCCTGTAACACACTACCAGTAAATGGACTCTTGGTGGCTCTTAATTCACCTACTTTAACCACTTATCCTGTCTGTTAGCATATTGGCTATCCATCTGGTGATGTAGGGACTTATGCCCAGTTTTGTCAGTTTATTTATAATACCTGCATCAAGAAGTATGCCATTGCCTTGAACAGGTTGAAATAGGCAGTATGTACTCTTTTACCCTCATCTCTGGCCTTAGTGACTTTCTCAAAGAAATCCACCAGATTCAGCAGGCATGACCTGTGCTTGACAAAACCGAATTGGGTCAGGTCCAGTGTTTGGAGGTTTCCAATGTCATTATTTATCAGGTTTATGATTATTCTTTCCACTGCTTTACATATAAGACTAGTCAAGCTTTTGGATCTGTAATTTCCTGGGTCAGTAGATGGTCCACCTTTATGCAGAAGGAAGGTTGTTGCTGTCCTCCACTCTATTGGGACAAAGCCAGTCTGAAGGCTGTGATTAAAATGAGATCCTAATGTGTCTAATATGTCTTGATTTTAAGCTGTTTAAGAGTCATCCTGGTATATTGTCAGTCTGCAATGAAGCCATGATTTTAGCTTTAGAGAGCACAGTGGCAACTTGTTCTGTGGTGATAATTGGCAGTGGAGTGGTGGAAGGTACGTCTTGGGGGATAACTGGGGATGAAGGGGAGATGAAATGTGAGCTGAATTTGTCAGTTAGCACATTTCCTATACCTTCTCGCTGAGTATAGCAGATGCCATCTACAACTAATTCCGCACATTTTAGGGTGTTGCCCTTAGAACTGCAGACATGACTGAAAAATGCATTATGGTTATCCTTAGCTTTGGAGGCTATTTTTACCTCAAAGTCTGCTTTCAGATGCTTGACTATTTCCCCGATTTACTTCTTTGGACTACTGAGGAACTTTTTGCTCTGTGTGCACATTCTCTCTTAGTTCTCAGCAGGATTTTCTTTCTTTCGTTATTTTGTTGTACAACCTGTTATCATGAGTCCACCACTGTGGCTTGTTTTTGCAGTTTGACTTGGGTTTATTTTGGTGGGGTAGTGACATTTCTATAGAGTAGTTTATATGGCAACACAGGGCTTTTGTGTACACCTCTGCATAGGTTTCTGTGTTTACTTGATTTGGGGGAACTTGGAACTAGTTTAGTCATTCCTTATTAGGGGTAGTTTACATTAGGAAGTTCTTAAAGTTTTGGGGGTTAGGTGGGGAGGGGGGCTAGTTTTACCTTTATTTCAAAGGAGACCACTTTCTTACAGTGAGGACATCACACTGGGGGGTTGCTCTTCCACATTTGTGAGTACCAGATCTAGGATACTTGTTCCTCTAGAGGGAGAGCAGACAGCTGCTCCAGGGCATTTGAATTTACAAAGTCAAGAAATCGTTGGGCTTACATGTTAGTGGTCATGTATGCCTCTCAATTAAGTAGTTAAAATCACCCATGGGTATGGTATTGGGCTAGACTATGAGAGATTCTAGTAATTTCAGGTATGATGTATGAGTTTCCTTGTTCATGCTGACATTTGTGCAGTCACTGAAACCTGGTTCAAAGCTGCGGAGAACCAGCCTTACCAGGTTACCTGGTCAAAAAGTATGACTCACAGTAGACACTCCAGGTGCAGTTAACTATTGACAAAACACCTATTCAAATCATAGCTAGCTACAAACTGCCAACCATGACTCAGGAGGCCTACTCCACCTATCTTGACTTACTTGAACCCATCAAGATTCCACCCTCTACAATGATCCTAGGTGACTTTCACTACTCAACCATAGAGTAGATCATCTGTTCTAGATCAAACACAAACACCCAGAGATTCCTTGACCTCCTCAATGCCAATGCATTGGATCAGCTGGTACAAATATCCTGGACCTGACACTAACCAACATGAGTAGCCACTGTAGCACCACTACAGTGTCATCCTCCGTGGTAAGATCCGACAATAAAGAAATCACTTTCAAAGTCACCATCTCACCTGAACCCCCCCTCCCGGCTAGGGTCGAACAAAAACATTTTTCCAAAGCTGACTACAACCTCCTGAGAGCAGGTATAAGCAGATTCACAGCCACCATCCCTTCAATTGAATCAAACACTAATGTCTAAGCCTACACCAAAAAACTATATGAGCGCCTACATAGCTGCATGGACTCAGCAATACATTGACGGGACTAAATCATCTTCCTCGAGGAAGAGTAAACCTGTCTGGTGGACAGCAGCAATAATATTCTATAATAAAAGGAAAAAATTGCTGTCCAGGAACAAGATGGAGCAGGTGCCAAGTTGGAAGCAATCTCTCCTTTGTCTGAACAAGCAAATAAGATCACTCGTGAAATCCTCTAAGGCTAACTTTGAGTCCAAATTGGGCACATCCACTAAGGACAATCACAAGGCCTTCATTGCATACATCCACAATCTAAAAAGTAACTCCCAAATCTGGTCTGAATTGGTGGTCAAGAATACCACATACACAAATGCGATAGATATAGCCAACCAGCTGGCAGACAAGTTCAGTGAAAACTTCACCCCTCTGTCCCTCCCGTCAGTAAACCAGGACATCCCCAGAACCTGTCCCCCTCCCCTTATCACCAGGGTGCAGGTTATTAATGCCCTCTCAAAGGCAAAAAATACAGCCTCCATGGGACCTGACAACATCCCTGGCTTTGTTCTACATGAACTCAGGCAAAACCTCTCAGCATGACCAGGCACTCTAGTCAACCAAAGCCTGTGCACCAGCTTCATCCCAGCAGAATGGGGAATGGACACTGTCATCCTTCAGCACAAAGGTGGAGTGTCAGCCCAGGTAATTATAGGCCAGTCAGCCTAACTATCCTGATCTGCAAGGCCATGGAACGCATTATCATGGACCTTATAAACAAAGACATTGGCTACCTACAAACACTTGATGCCACACAGCTTGGTTTTGTCAAAGGGGGTTCATGCCTGTTAAACTTGGTCACCTTCTTCAAAACAGTCACCAAAGCCATGGATGAGGGCAAGACAGTGCACACTGCCTACCTTGATCTAGCCAAAGCCTTCAACACTCTTTCCCATTCGGACATAATAGGTAAACTCTCCCAGCTAGGCATCAACCCATATGTTACCAGATGGGTAGCTAATTGGCTCACTGATAGAACCCACTCAGTCAAAATAGGAGAATCCACCTCTAGTAGTAGACCCATAACAAACAGAGTACCCCAAGGATTGGTTTTGGGGCCTCTACTGTTTGGGATGTACTTTTCTGAGGTGCAAGCCAAAACCAGTGGTCTGTGGCTGACCAGGTTTGCAGATGACTGCAAGGTGGGCACCGTCATAAATTCCCCTAGTGATGTGAACATCCTCCAACAGGGCCTTAATCAAATTAATGACTGGTGCCAAAAGCATGTCCTCAAACTGAATTCCAAGAAATGCCTCATTATCCCCTTTGGGGAAAATTGTGTCCCCACTAATTATCACATTAATAACAATGTACTAAGCATGTAGTCAGTCGTGAGGGACTTGGGCACCCAGGTTGATAGCGACCCAACTTTTGACCACCATGTAGCCTCCATTGTATGGAAGGCTTTCTACATGGCGTACCTCATAAATAAGGGTATTTCATCCAGGAACAAGGAAGTCATAACATCCCTGTACTCCCCCCTTATCAGACCCATTATCGAGTGCAGTGCCCCCTTAGGCATGTACCTAGCCAAGCACATGCAGCAGTTGAAGAGACTGCAGAGGTTCCTGACCAGGAAAATCCAGGGTCACAAACACCTATCCTATACAGATAGGATAAAAGCCCTGTCTCTACTCAGTCTCGTACAGACTGCTCAGAGGTGGCTTGTGTCTGAAATACAAGGCCATTTCAGACTCAGACTTGATGGAGTTGCTGCAAAACCATAAGTCAGACTCCACTTGTGCAACCCACATGCAAGGTCTCAACCTGATCTGTGGCATTAATAGAACTTGTTGGTGGGATAGAGTTGTGTCCCAATGACTCCCCCATCTGTAGAATAGACTTCCCCTCCATGTCAAGAAAAGTACCTCACTAGCCCTCTTTAAGAAGAACCTGGACAACTGGATGGGAAACAGAAAATGTACCCCTGGGATCCCACCTGTGTCCCTGCTGGACAGGGAAAACAGATGCTGACTTTGTGGGAACATGGGTTAAATTCTTGGCTAGGCTTATAAGGGCCTCCGGGCCAATAACCTAGTATCATCCTATGAACCGATTGTGGGGAACCTGTAACTAGCAAGAATATGGTAATGTATTTTTCTCGTGGTTAGTTGGACATAGACTAGTTCAAGCATGTCATATTGTTTGACCAGCCTTGAGGTGTGCTATCCTTTAAGTAGAAAGATACACCTCCACCTTTTGCTCTTTCTTGTTCAGTGGGTGGTCAGAAAGTATGAAAGGTGCTACAGCCATGCACTGCTGGAGTGTATTCTATGGCTCTAAACCATGTTTCTGTAACTGCACAAATATTAGCATTCTTCAAAGTGAATAGCACTTCTAGGGAATGCAGTTTCTTGTTCAGAAACCTAGCATCAAGCATTAACATCTTTAGATTGTCTTGAGTAGCTTTTGTTATGTTGGAAGATTAGATTGTATGGCAATGGCTTTTTAGGCATAGTCTGTTTGGCAAGACCTAAAAAGAGCACTATAAGGGTGGATAATGTTTTGGTCAATTTCCAAAAGCCTAGAGATGACAGGTGAAGACCATCCCTGGCAAAGCAACACAACTGTAACCATGTCTTCCCAGTCTAACAAGTATTGAACCCCTTTGGAAATAACCAGTATCTAAGCACTAAGCCAATTGTTAAGGTTGATCATTTTCTGCTGGTATTGTGGCATCATGCTTGGAGACAGTAGAATGTTGCTCAATGCTAGGCTCATACCAGCCTGTGACACAAATTATGAGACCTCAAGCATGTCTATCTTCATATAGTCAAAGGAGGTATGTCTCAGGCCATTTACACCCACATGGACTATGACCGAGTCATACTAATATTTAGGGGTAAGTGACCTTCATGCTTATGTGATCTGGTGGATCTTGGCCCCTGACAGGCAACTAACTGTAACCTTTTCCTTTTTCAGCCTTGTAAGGTAGACATTCGTGTATCTCACAACTGAATCAAATATGACCAGAATATTGGGGCATGGAGTTTTTTGCATTATGAGCTTGGTAGTTGAGACACAATGTGTGATGGGAATTGTCTTGTTTATGTGTATGCAGAGTTTCTGAGGACTGCACTTGAGAGGCCTTTGAGGTTTGGGTAAGTTACATGAGAGCACCTCTGCTTATATGGGCCTAGGTGTGTGGCCCTTTGTGGGTGCAGTGAGTGATGTGTGCGAGTCACTGACAACCTGCTTGTTGCTTTTTCTGTCTACATGTGAGAGTCTACATCTCTCGCATACCATATTTGACTGTTTGAAAATTAGGTGGTTGTCAGTCTACATAAGGAATTTGCTACAGTGCCTCAGGATGCCTATGTACACCAAGCTGAATGCAGAGATGGCATCCATGGTTGCAGGTCCTAATGTGTACTTGCAAGATATAAGGGCGGAGGGTGTTTGTAACTGGACAAGGGAAGGGTGCTTACTTGGTGTAATCTGCAGCTAACCTAACCAACAATGCTGCCCAACATCGAAAACAGATGTTGTCTGAGCAGTGACAGGCCTGGGTGCTAAAATAAGGTAAGGTATACCTAAATAGTCCTAACTAAATATGTAATTGCTGCGCAGTGTGCAAACTAGTTGACCAGTGAGTAACGTGGGACTTAGGTAAAGTTCTGAGTGGGTTTTAAGAGAAATTTCTACTTCTGGTGCATGCATATGCACAAGGCACCAGTAATCACTGTTGCGTAAAGAGCAGCTTTATGCAAATGTGAGGCTTATACAGAAGGTACACAGAAGCTACAACTGGAGCTCAAAAATTAGTTAAAATGTAATACTTAAAAGAGCACTATCATTGCCTTTGAAGAACAATCCATGTATCCATCTTATAGCACAGACAATATTCCACTTCAAAAAGAAAGTGTGGTGAGAGACATCATATACAACTTAGGTTAGCAAATTATTTTACCTGTCACAGACGACTGCAAGAGGAATTTCATCTAGATCCAAGAAAGTTCTTAACCCTCTATATTTCTCATTGTTCAGACCATCAGATACATTTCCCTTTTTGGGAAACATCTTGCTAGGCATACCAAGTAACTGGAAAGACCCTTGAAAGTAAAAAGATCACAGGTTTAAAAGACAAACACTGTCAGGTGAGGCTAGAATCACTCTTCCTTTATTTATGTCCTATACACTCCGTAGTGGTGATCTCTGCCTATCCTTTAAGACCATTAGGAATCCAGTTGTGCAAGCTTCTTATATCTCCACAAATTGTTTCAGCAAAATAGCAAACACGGTGGAGAGAGAAATTTGCCACACAATGTTTACCTATTCTCTGGAACAAACTTGTACTCCAAATTAAGCAATGCAACCCACTTTCTTCCTGTAAAAAATGGTTATAAAACTATATTAGTACCTACAAATACACCCTTGGTATGTTAGGCCTGTTGCTCATTGAAAAAGAGGTAAGGTCTAAAGTTGGATGCTGACAAAGCATAAATGGCCACTTGGTCCAGTTGCATTTTATATTTTATGATTCTAGGATTCATTTCATACATACAATAGAAATGATCAGTAACACGAAACACCTTAAGAAAACTGACAATCTACAAGGACTTTTTAAAAACTCTAAATGCTAAATGTTCAAGAAGACAGCAACACTTACCATCTGACCAATTTACCCAAAAATGAAAATAGTGAATTTTCTAGACAAATGGAGCACACCTCACTGGTTTCCATTTTAAAGAAGTGCCTGTAGTCTTAGAAGACAGAATATACCAATCACTATCCAGAATAAAAAGCACAATAAGCAAGACAAATACAAATTAACATCATGGGTGCCTTTATAATATATTACAGGCTTTGTTTGGGTTACACCTGAGATTTTTCTTTTTTAATAATTATTAATGTTTTTTATTGTTTATCAAATGACAAAGCAAAGCAAGCAACAGAAATAAGATGTAGAAACATGTACATAAAAGCACACACACACACACACACACGCATGCACACACACAGCTATCTATCTATCTATCTATCTATCTATCTATCTATCTATCTATCTATCTATCTATCTATCT
Source organism: Protopterus annectens (assembly GCF_019279795.1). Lineage (NCBI taxonomy): Eukaryota > Metazoa > Chordata > Ceratodontiformes > Protopteridae > Protopterus > Protopterus annectens. The sequence continues at coordinate 1,368,487,181 of NC_056743.1, forward strand.
ATCTATCTATCCATCCATCTAGCTGTTTGTGTTTCAATAAAATTATGTCTCACTTATTGTGGTTATTCAGAAATATGTAGTGCACTGCACAATACTGTTTCCACCAGCATTGGGCAACATTTCATTTTAGACTGCACCATCTTGGGGGTGGATCATGTTATATTGTATCATTCCATCTGTCAGACACTGTCTAGTGATTTTTCCACCCACCTAAAGGAACAACATGACCCAAACTAGTGGCAACAATATTTTAAAGGAGAAAGACACGTCTTGCATCTCTCTTTCTGAAGCAGAAATAAATGATCTTGTGTGGTGGAATTTTGCAATACAATGTGCTCGTATTTTCCACCTGCACAGTTTGCAGATTGAGAGGTATGTTGTGTAGACAAAGAGTTGAAGACTTCTGTCCATAAACCGTAATACCTTAGGCTAGTAATAAAACATACGCTATGCACTACGCATAGCCAAATATCTTATGTTTTGACATCCTTTTTTTCACTAAAAATCAACAAAAATAAATGATCTTTGCCAAGGAAAAACATGTGAACTTCCATTCTACATGATCAAAATGCTTCACAGCATATTCTTCTGTCACTTAATTGTGCCCTTAACTGTATTCAGATGTTACTCACTTGACTCCTGCCTCTGCCAGCGCAGAGGTAAGTACAGTCTGAAATGAAATATCACCTTGGATTTCTCAGTCTTATAAGTAAGAAATTCAAAGTGTATTGTAGTGCAGCAGCGGTGTGAACAGTTTTCTAAGTACCATTACAGTAATAATAATAATAATAATAATAATAATAATAATAATAATAATAATAATCCTGTTTGCTAACCAGGTAGGCCCACTGAAACCACAGTCTCTTTTCAGGGGCGACCTGTGAGAAAAGTCTAGTTAAGTGACTTGTTGAAGGTCACACAGTAGGTAAATGAGGATGAGATAATCAAACAAGAACTACACCTGACAGCCTTAAACTCTGTGCCAACTGCCAGACAGTGGCCAAGTTCCCTGGTATGCTGGATAATGTATGCAAATTTTCTATGTCTTTAGACTGATCATTTTGACTCCCGTAATTCATCTTCCATTTATACATACCATACTCATAAATATATATGTTTTAGACAGTAAACACACCCTATTTCTTACAAAAGAGGCAACTTATTTACAAACTATTTGGCAAAAAATGCAACACAAAATAAACTTGCAAATAAACAAAAAAAAATTATAGACTGGCTTTCTCAGTTGTTTCCACAAATTAGTTCAGGTGCACAACATTATCTTCATTGCTAAAAGATTCTACAAATACCACCTTTATAAACAAGCCCATTAAATAAAAGTCTCTTGGAGAACTCTGTTCCCTAATCTATATACCCACAAGCACAGGTACAGGAAAACAGTCACTATTATAGCAACACAAAGCTTAAAGTCACTCATTGCCTTAGGTATAATGAAACAACTGGTTACCAGATCTGTCTCGCATGACATGGGTAACCTCCAGGTTCTCGCCTAGCAGGACTTCCACTGGCAAATATCAACCTTCCATTAGAGTCCTTCTCCAGGTCCATTTGCCCTGCCATCAGACAAGTGGCCCAGGCTCCTCTAGAATTTTCAGTGACTTTTCTCATCTTGAATCTGCCTTCCTCTTTAATAGATTTAGGGTAATACAAATTTCCCTATCTAGACACTTAGGCTTCCCAGCTTAAAGGGACCATACTCTAATTTAATACCTTTTCTCATGCACTAACCTTCCCAGTGCTGTAGTTCAGATTGTCCAGGGTTTAATTCCCTTAACCAATATCTGTCAACTGTGTGACCTTAAGCAGGTCACTTAACCAGACATTGCTCTGACATCGCCCCTATAATGGGACTGTGTGTGAAGTAGCATACCTGATTAACAAATGGGTATTTAGTACTTTTTATTCTGGCAGTTGCTGCAGATGGTTGAAGCTGTGATCTATAAAGCTGTAAGTACTTCCCATTTGGCACCAACCTAATGTCACAGTGCCAAAGTACCCTGCTTACCTCTGGCTTGTCTTACCAGTTGGGCAGGTTTTCACTGGAGCCACCAGACTATGCTACAGATCATACCCAACTTGAACTTACTGGCCTTAAAGAAGCTTGAAAGTCTGTGAGCTCTAGACAGACCATCTACATTCTGGTAGAGAATATGGGGCAATGCTGAATTCAGAAATGGAATGGCTGTAACACATACTAGAACCCACCTTCACAGCTTTATATTCCCTTCCGTACCTCCTCTATTGTTTTTTAGTGAAATGGCCTTTCTTCCACAAATGCAGTGATCATAGTCCCATTGTAAAGCAAACACTGTAGCTGTTACTATTCCATCCTTATTATACATTTCATTCATTTTGATTGCACAATAACAAAAGGGGTATTTCTTAGTCACATCTTATAGCCCCTTCAAACCAGCCACCCTACTTCATTGTCTGAATGTGAGTTTCTGTTTTGGTGTCACTTTCACAATACTTAACAATGTGCCCTCCCTTTCACTATCTAAAGCAGAGTCCCTTTCCTTATAATCACTGGAAATCTTATCAGACACCTCTTTATGCACATTTTCATAATTCTTTCAACTACAGTTACAAATCTTTCTGTTTGTCTGACAAACCCACTTCCTAATATCTGCCAGTATAACTGTTTTGAAATGGCCACTTATTAATCTCTCCATCATAGTTTCTTTGCTGTGTAGCCCTTTGGGGTCAAGCCAAAATTTACTAATATGTTTCATGTTGAATAACGGTGCCCTGACTGTCTTACTGCTTGAGAAAGTCAATTCATTTAACCTTGAAGGATGTAATTTATGAGGTTATTCTCATTCTTGCTAACAGTTTTCTTTACAGTCTGAGCCAGAAGTATCCACCTGCTCATGGGGAGCATCCCTCATGAGGTGTGCTGCTAGGACTCTTACACAACTATTGTGGTCCCAACCTTCCTGGAAAGCTACCCTTTTGAAGGTGACTGGGTAGGCTTTCAAATCCTCTATATTACTAAGTGGTTTCAGCAGGGGCTGTGATCATCATCCTTTCAGAGGTGGCTGCCATTTTCTGGAGAAACCTCTCAGATGAACCATTGTAAGCCCTGAGTACAGGTAGATATCTGGATGAACCCCTAGCAAATCACTACATGAATCTGGCTGAGGCTTTCAATAGGTTGTGGGTAAAAACTCACCGATAGTGGCAAATGGAATTAAAAATTAAAGATCTGTCTGCATTCTCCACCTAATGTGACATTTTAGGCAGTAAGAACATCCAGTTTCCTCCAAAAAGAAGTAGCTTTTTATTAAAGAATATAAAATGGGTTTGTTACCAAGAAAATAAGCAAGGGATAACTTAGCATCAATTAACCTTGCAACTATATAAAACGTTCAGTCTGGCTGCTTCATTTCTGGACACCACTCAATAATACAGATACCAAAGATTATCCTTACACCAGACTGACAGCAGCTTTATAAACAAGTTCCCGAAATAAAAGGTTCTAGCAGAACACTGACTCTTTCCTGTTCTAAAAATCCACAAACACAGATTCAGGGCAACATTTACTATTACACCAATGGAAGATTTAATGTCTGTCACTACCTTAGGCATAATGTAATAGCTGTATATGGCATAGATAACCTCCAGACTCTCTGGTAGTAGGGCTTCCACTACCAACTACAAAGTTTGGGAATAATCTTTCCTCAAGTGCTAGCCTTCCCAATGCTTTTATGCCACCTATTATTTCCTGTGTGGCTCTACACTAATGCATAGTGCCAAATTACTATGCTTCCACTTGGCATGTGATACCCGCTCGGTAGTTACCCAGTCGAGGTGCCACACTATGCTACTATATATATGTATATGTATATATATATATATATATATATATATATATATATATATATATATATATATATATATATATATATATATATTTGTTTGTGTCTTTCGGCTTTACCCGGTTAGGGGTCACCACAGTGGAACTCCGGTCCGTTAATCATTGGTAGTGGATTTTTACGTACCGGGTTACCAGCCCTGATGCACAACCTTCAACGATGTCTTTCGGCTTTTCCCAGTTAGAACTCCGGTCCGTTAATCATTGGTAGTGGATTTTTACATACCGGGTTACCAGCCCTGACGCACAACCTTCAACGAAGGCACGCCCCATTCACGTATGCCTCCACACAGAAGACGCTCTAGCTGCGAATCGAATGGGACAATGTCTTGCTATGAGGTGACAATGCTACCAGAGCACCACCACCGCATTATATATATATATATATATATATATATATATATATATATATATATATATATATATATGTATATACACACATATGTATGTATATCTACAAATATAGCTGTATCTATATCTATGAGTGTTATGTGATGCATCACCGCACACATTTCATCATATGCCAAAATGCTGGTGATTTTCATCAGTGATACAGTTGTTCAATTATGTAATGGTCAAAGTTCATTACATTTCAGGGCTTTTCCGCTTTCTTCAAGTTTGTGTGCCCAGGAGTTGTATTTATTTTCTGGAGGTTTGGGGAACCCACAAGTAAAAGTCGTTTCTTTTGTTTTTCTTTTGGTGATCACAAATGTAACCTATTGGTTTATATTTGTGATTACTTTTTCCCATGATTTTGGTGGTGATTAATGGCAGTTGCTGATAAATTGTATCAATGTTTTATGCTTCAATCAAACTTACCAGTAATAATTTATTATAAACGTGTGTGTGTGTGTATAGATAGATACAGATATACATATATGTGTAGGCATAGATGGGTAGAGAGAAAGATGTATATAAGTATGTATGTGCATACATTATTTATTACTCTTTTACAATTAAGTAGCAGTTTGCAAGTTATATAGGTCTAGATATAATGAGATGTAATAATAATTGCAGATTTGTTAAACACCAAATTCAAGCCTGTTTAACAACAGCACAGGAAATGCATGTTTTAGTACATATGATACAGCTTGAGCAGCAAGTATTCTGTATGGGCAAAAATTTAAGTAACACCAGGGTGCTGCAGAGCACAGACCATATATGTGGTAAAAAGCATGTATGTACTATATGACTGAATAAGAATAGCCATACAAATAGCACAGTCTAGACTACAAACTGAGTGGCTATAGTGAAAATGTCTTGTAGAGACTATTAGCTCCAGTTGCTCAATTACAAGCACTTTTATTAAGATACTATTTGATGGGAAATAAACTGTTTTTCCCTACATAATCAATTACATGCTTTCAGAAAGTAAACTTTGAATGTTATCTGATCCACCTAGCCTCCACATGAATTCACACAAAATGGCACCCATAAACAATGCATCTTTTCTGTCTGGTTCTTACTGTCTCATACTCCGTGGTGCGCTGCCTTTTCCAGTACTGCTTGCTTCACAAAAAATTCTGTATGCCATTAGCACTGTCACTGCTGTCAACTACCCTAGCCCTTTGAAAAGCAGGATTTCACACTGGAAATGGACTTGCCAGCTAATGATAAACTTTGCTGTCTGTTCAAATGGGCCAGAGTAGTCATTGTACACAGTTACATGCAAGTAATGAGAACATTACTGTTTGTTTATTATCTAGAAGTTTGCATGATTCCTAAATGTTTATCACCATAATGCATGATTGTGCATCGTCACAATCTCTTCCAAATGTACTGAGGGGATACGTCATGTACAATATTCTCATCTTTCTAACTCCTTCTCGTACTCAAGGTTACAGGGTTTGATTCCTTTCACCTCCATTTCTCCACTCTGTGATTCTGAGCTAGTTGCTTAATAGGATCCTATGATCACAGGAGGTTACTAGGCTATTGACCCTGAGGCCCTTATAAGCTTAGCCAAGAGTTTAGCCCATGTTTAGACAAATCAGCACCCAATTCCCTGTTCAGCAGGGACATGGGTGGAATCCCAAGGGTATATTTTTGTTTCCCATCCAGTTATCCAGGTTGTGCTTAAAAAGGGGTAAAGAGGTACTCTGCTTGATGTGGAGAGGGAGTCTATTCCATAGATGAGGGAGTCTCTGGGACACAAATCTGTCCCGCCAACAAGTCTTGCTGATGTCACAGATTACAGGGTTACTCAAGTGGAGCTTGACTTGCAGATATGCAGCAGTCCCATCAAGGTGGGGTCCATGATCACCTTGTATGCCAGACAGAGTTCACCTCTGAGGAATTTGTATGAAACTGAGTAGAGGGATAGGGCTTTTAGCCTATCTGTGTATGGTAGATGTTGTGAGGCCCTGGATTTTCCTGGCAAGGAACCTCTGTGGTCTCTCCAGCTGCTGCATGTGCTTTGCGAGGTACATGCCAAAAGGTGCATTGTACTCAATAATGGGCCTTATAAGGAAAGACTACAGGGATGTTATGACCTCCTTGTCCCTGGATGAGATACCCTACTTATGAAGTGGGCCATGTAGAAGGCTTTCCATACCATGGAAGCAACATGGTGGTCAAAAGTCATGCTGCTATCAACCTGAGTGCCCAAATCCCTCACGACTGACTGAGTGCTTAGGACATTGTTAATCAGTCAGTTCTCCTGGATCTCCCCTTAACCTGGACTTAAATTATTCAAAAAAGGCTTTTGTGATTGTGAGAATAGTGCATCACTTATCTTTTTAACAGATGTGAGATGGTTACTCAAGACTGGCAGGTAAAGTTGCCGTGCTACTTAACACTTGACTAGTATCCCCAGGCCAATTGCATTTATTTTATTATCAGCTGAGACATTAAGGCAGCTAAGAATAATAAGAACAACATAAATAAAGTAATGCATGTTTTTTGTATGAACCTATAACCATGTTCTACATGTTTTGCTCTAAGCTGCATGGTTACGCCTCAAAAGCAGAAACAAGAAACTATAATGGGGACTTCAAGTGTTCTGTTGGTGATATGCCCTCTTTGAAGGTATAAGACACTTGTCTTATCCAGGAAATATTACAATTAAAGCCTGTTGACAGCCTATGTAAGAGCTTAGTAAATTGGCATAATTCAATCTGAATAATGCAGCTTTCAGTCCTTATTAATTACTTACAAATAAAAGTGGTTTCCCTGCCATCTAAACAGCAGCTGCCTGTTGTGTTATGACTAATCCTAGATGTCTTCATAATGTGCTTTTCAGCCGATCCCTCTATGAAGGGAAAAAGAGAACACAAACATGACATTTTCATTTCCTGGCCATAAGTGCATCAAGCTAAGTGGCAAAGCATGACTGGAGTGCATATCAGGGTTGCTAGTCTGTGGCCAAAAAAGGTATGTGCAAACAGAATAAAACAGTGAAGACAATAGTAATACAGTAAAGTAAATTCAAGGACAATATTGCAGTTTAAGTCAACAGTACACGCATGACATGGTTAATTGTCTAGTCTACATCTTATCTAGATAAGGAACTTACTCACACTGGTGGTGAGAAAAGACAAAATGTAAATCTTCAAAGTGCTTTAAAAAAACAGGGGGATGAGGAAATAAGGCATAGGACTAAACATAGCCTTCCTGCAAAGCAGATGCACCCTTTTATCTGTGCAGGATCATAACAGGAGGATAGGCGCTATCCCTGATCCTGACATAGAATGCATGTATGCGTCTTTTAGTTACTGTACACATACAGTAGTTTCTTCAGCTGCTAATTTGTAGACATCACATGGCTGAGGTAATTCATAAAACTTTCAGCCTCCCTGGCTATGACTGCTATTTACAAATACTGTAAATGAATAGTTCTGGTCATTGAACTCTCCAGTCCAGCAGAAGTCCTTTGGCATTTTACTACACATTTAATGGAGTACAGGAATTTTACCATTATAATGTTTTGTCAACTTTTATTTCTTGTGGCCATGATGAAATGGAAATGTAATTTCTAACTACACCCCAGGCTTTGATTGAAATGTGTTATCGTTTGATAGGTGCTCTATTGTTTGATAGAGCACCTAAGTACAAACTTAAGTAAGTAAATCAGTTAATAAGTAAATAAACAAATACAATGGATGGGTAGATAGACAGATAATTAGTTGTTATTAATAAAATAGTCCTGCCAAAGGATTTCTGCTGGGCTATGTATGTTCCTTATACACCAGAAAGGTGGAGATCATCTTCTGAATACAAACACTATTAAGGATTGTAAAGCTTCAGTGGTTATGAATGGCATGTATAATCATCCTGGGTGAGAAGTGATAAGGACATTTGTAGTTCACTCATTTCCAACAGTATGCCTACAACTATTTCTGAAAATACCAGTTGTGAAACTGGGATGCCATGCTTCATGCATTCAGCTAAATAAAAATACTGACTGGTTACAAATGCAATAATTTGTAGATTTGTGCAGTATAATCTGAGGCCTCAGAAGCCAAGCACAGTGTACAATGATGTAGGATGAAAGAATTAATGTTTCGCTCTAAGCTGCATGGGTGAGCCTCAGTGTTAAAATAAATCTTGATGTGACACTAGTGATTTATGCTCTACACAAGGAGAGAGAATTCTAAAATAATTCTGAAAGAATTAATGGATGATGGAGGATTTGGGTATCATTGTTTAATAGATTGGACCTACCCCATAAGTTAATAGAAGTTCAGTTGGTGTTCATGCCCAGCATGTTCAGATATGCACTGACCCATAGGTTTTAAACAGAGCTATTCAATGAAGCACTAGTTGAAAAATGGCCACATTAATGTCCAGAGCATTTTTTCCTTCAGTAGGTCACACTTGGCCTAGAAAGCATTAGACTTTATATATTTTTCTTAGGTATTCATTCATTTATTTTTGATTGATTGATTGACTTTGGTCCCTATTTCCAGTTGACCATCAAGATTTAATCTTGGCTGTTATAATGACTCATTCATTCCATCTTGGGGTAACACCTTTCAGCAGTAACAGTGGTGTTGTCATCCACTATGCAAGCATGCGTGCATGTGTGTGCATGTTGGGAGTTATGCTGTTTTGATTTATCCCTCCCACCCCCCTCAACAAAGGTAACCACCATGAAAAACTTCTCCAAAGCAAACTTTGGTCTCCTAACACAGATGTGGCTAACTTCACGGCACCCATGCAAATGGAGAATAGTTGCATGACCACCAAATCATACACAAATGCACTGTACAAACATGTACACAAATGCATGGATCTCACCATACCCAATAAAACTAAGAAGCTCTCCTCAAAAAAAAAAAGGGAAGCCAATCTGGTGGTCTCCTGCCATAAACAAACTACAACAGGAGGATGAAACTGATGTGGAATAAGGTGAAGTCACTGGACTGGAAAAACTCCCTTATCAGTCTCAACAAAAGGTTGAAATCCCACATCAAATCCTATAAAGCTAGCTATGAAAACAGAATTGCAGCAGATAGTAAAGACAACCACAAGGCCTTCTATAGTTATGTAAAAAAATCTCCATGGCAATACCCAGATTTGCTCTGAGCTACTGCACAATGGTACCTCCTATACCGAGCCAACAGATATTGCACATATATTGGCGGACAGATTCAGTGCTAACTTTACCCCCCCCCCCCCCAAGGACCAATCACAATACCAGTAGATTGCCAGGCACCCAGTATTACTGCTGCACAGGTTAAAACAGCACTGTCCAAGGCCAAGAATACATCTTCTATGGGACCTGACAGTGTCCCTGGCTGTGTTCTACATAAACTATAGAGTTAAATGGCACCTCACCTGTGTGCCCTGTTCAATCACAGCCTCATCTCAGGCTTTGTCCCTACCGAGTGGTGCACTGCTACAATCATCCCTCTCCATAAAGGAGGAGTGACTACAGACCCTGGGAACTATCGCCCCATTAGCCTGATGAGTCTGACATGCAAAGCTATGGAATGTATCATCATGGACCTAATAAACAAGGATATAGGGAATCTCCAAACTCTGGATCCTACACAGTTTGGTTTTGTGTAGGGTAGATAATGCCTGCTCAACTTGGTTGACTTCTTTGAGTCAGTCACCAGAGCTGTGGATGAAGGTAAGGTGGTTCATACAGCCTATCTTGATCTGGTGAATGCCTTTGATACCATTCCCAACAAAGGAATCATAGAAAAACTTACTAAGGTAGGCATCAACTCCTATATCACTAGGTGGGTTACAAACTGGCTCACAGATAGAACCCACAGTGTGAAAGTTGCTGACTCCAAGTCAGACTGCTGATCAGTCACGAGTGGAGTCCCACAGTATTCGGTCCTGGGTCCTCTCCTGTTTGGTATCTACTTCTCTGAAGTCCAGGCCAACACAAAGGGACTTTGGCTGACAAAGTTCACAGATGATTGCAAGTTGGGAGCTATTATTAATTCCCCAAGTGATGTTGACATCCTGCAGAACGGCCTCAATGAGACCAATGACTGGTGTCAGAACCATGGCCTTAAGCTCAATGCCAAAAAATGTGTCTTCCTCCCCTTTGAGAAAAACCCAGTTCCCTTGAATTACCACATTGATGGTAGTCCACTGAACACAGAAGGCATTATAAGAGATCTGGGAACACAGGTTGACAGCAAACTCTCTTTTGATCACCACGTTGCCACTGTGGTCAGAAAGTCCTTCTGTGTGGCACATCTCATTACAAAGGGTTTTGCATCCAGGAAGAAAGAGGTCATTGTCTCCCTCTACTCTTCCCTCATTAGGCCAATCATTGAGTACAATGCCCCATTTGGCATGTACCTCACTAGACACCTGCAACAACTGGAGAGGCCACAAAAGTACCTCACAAAGAGGATTCTAGGCCTTAAACACTTGCCCTATATGGACAGACTCAAAAAACTCCAACTATTCTATGTCTCATATCGCCTACTTAGAGGCAATCTCTGATTGACTTATAAAGCCATGTCTGACCCAGCTCTGTTAGAAATGCTACATCTAAAGAAATACCAATCGCTCCACATCACACGCTCCAGAGTCCTCCACCTCATTACTACAATCATGCTATGGAATAGACTTTCCATACATATCAAGCAGAGCACATCACTGGCCTTTCTTCAAGAGAAATGTTGATGAGTGGATGGGAAATAGAAAATTCAAACCGGGATCACTCCAGTGGCTTTACTCGAGAGAGGCACTAGGAACTAAGGTTGGGTGACACGATGCCAGGGTAATCCTATGGGCTAGCCTTGTAAAGGTTCCATGGCTATTAGGCTAGTACACACCTATGAACCTATGTCTCCACACTGAAATTCTCACTCCTGCCGCATCTTGCTTCAAAAGGTATATGTATGTCTCCACACATGCAGACTGGTTAGAAGTGCTATATATCACAGGAGTAGGAGCAGTGTTCAACCTCTCTCAGAGAATGAGCCACAGCACCCTCCAATGAAGACGGCAAAGCTGCCACTTGCTGCTCATTTCCCATCTACATAGTACCATCTCCCCAGTGCTGAGGCTGCTAGTTGAACACAGAACCAAGGTTATCGGTGGGATAAGTAAGGGCTGTTAATGACACTAGCTAGAAACTGTGTACTTTTAATACCCTTTTGGCTAGGTACTGATTTTTGCATATGTTATTTCAAATTTCTTCAGCACCACAGTTTTCTCAATGAACAATAGGACAAATCAAAGGTGTCACAAATATAATTGGTGATATTCTAGTACAGGGTGAATCCATGGAACAGCAGACATGAGATTAGGCTGCAACTTAGCAGTTCAAAACATAGCAAGGGCAAATGTCAGTCATGTGTTAGCAATATCAAATAGATGGGAAAAGTGATAAGTAATCGGAGTATTAAATATCATCCAGAAAAAAAAGAGACGGCAGTTGTTAACACAGAAGACCCTTCAGATAAACTTTCACTGTTATAATTTTTGGGTACAGTGTTAGTATAAGTTTTCTTGAGGTGTCCAAGCCATTGAGAAAGTCCTTCAAAAATGTATTTTGTAACATGACCACCAGCCACATGAAAGAACTTTTCTTCTGCTGATGAAATTAATAGCCAAGTCTTTGACATTGTGTTACTATGATGTCACAGCATCAGTGGTTTAGAACGTTAATGGTAATCAGTCTGGCACCGAAGCAGCCCTGTTACAAGAAGGCCAACCTGCTGCATACAGCCGCTGAGCATGATTGACCCACAGATCTGGTATGTCCACACTATGACTGAAGTCTTGGTAACTGTGTACTATAGTGAAGGATTTGATGAATACATCAGTAGAACAGTTGTGGAATCTCACTACAAGGCATTAAAAATTACATTTTGGAAAACCACTACACAAGACACCAGTGTGGAAGCCAAAAAAGGATATAGTCTTTGCAGCATTTTAACCTGACTGCTATACACATACATGGCAAGGAAATGTATGCATTTAATATATTTTCCTTATGTTACATGAGTTCATCTCCAGACAATCTAAAGCACAATGATTTGGGGGTTATGACAATAGATCCCTTTCTACTGATATCAGAAGAAGAATAATCAGGATTTTACAGATTATGCTGAACTTGACTCAGACGTACACATTTTTAAGGGTGGCTAGATGAAAAATATTCTACTCTCAGTTCCAATATATTAGACTTTTCCTGATGAAATTCATGAGTTATAAAGACTGCAGGAATGAATAACAGTGGCAGTTTAATGAAATGCACTCACAGAGCTGCCATTTCATCATATCACTAATCACCCCAACTTTGACACCTGCCAGGGGAAATAGTTGAATAAACAAAAAGTTATGAGGAGATAAACTTTGCTGCTGGGTGCTGAGTGTTAGATTTGAAAAGATTTGACAGCATTGGTAAGAAATATTAGGAATAAGTATATTACAGAGTCAGCCCAGGTTGGAAGGTTTGGAGACAAAGCCAGAGAGGCAAGACTACGTTGGTTTGGACATGTGCTGAGGAGGGATGCTGATTATATTGGGAAAAAGATGCTAAGGATGACGCTACCAGGTAACTGGAAAAGAGGAAGGCCTAAGATAAGGTTTATGGATGTGGTGAGAGAGGACATGCAGGTGGTTAGTGTGACAGAGCATGATGCAGAGGACAGGAAGAAATGGAAACAGATGATCGGCTGTGGCAACCCCTAACGGGAACAGCCGAAAGAAGATGATGGTAAGAAAGAGAATCAGACTGGCAGCAAACAAGCCTAATGTCAAAAACACACGCACATATATTTAGATAGATATAGATACTATCTAGCTACACACACACACATACACACACACACACACACACACACACATATATATATATATATATATATATATATATATATATATATATATATATATATATATATATATATATATCTGAAAACGTCGAAAGTGCAGAACGCCAATGATGAGAACACCGACATCGGAAGATCGACAACGGAGAAGACTGACAGTTGAGAATCCCGATGCTGAGAACACCGACATGTTAAGGGTAAGTGTGTGATAGGGACGGATGTTAGGGTCATGGTGTGGGTAAGGTAAGTGTGTGATAGTGACAGACGTTAGGATAGGGTGCGGGTCAGGTAAGTGTGTGACAGTGATGGACTTTAGGTTTAGGGGCAGGTTAAGTGAGTTAGGGTTAGAGTGCGGGTAAGGTAAGTGTGCAATAGTGACAGACCTTAGGGTTAGGGTTTGGGTTAAGGTTAGTGCATAGATAGTTGTGTATGTAAGGTTTAGTGTAGGTTTGTAAGGTTTTTGGTGTGCTTGTGTTGTGTGTGTGTTTTTCGGGAAAGGTATTTGTTTTGTTGATTGTCGGGATTTTGGTTTGTCGGGCATGTGAAGTTTCATGTTTTTGAACTTTCTTTTTTTCTCGTTTTTTTCATGTCGGTGTTTTGTTATGTCAGTGTTATCAGGTAGACCCATATGTGTATATAAATATATATATATATATATATATATATATATATATATATATATATATATATATATATATATATGAATACACGCACACACATATATGTATGTATGTATGTATGTGTGTGTATATATATATATATATATATATATCTATATATATATATATATATATATATATATATATATATATATATATATATATATATACACACACACACACACACACATATACATATATATATATATATATATATATATATATATATATATATATATATATATATACACACACACACACACACACACACACACACACACATGTCAATATCAGAAACTGAAGAGCTGATAAGTCTTGTTAAAATTACATTGTTATGTTTTCGAAAACTCTATTAAATTTCAGAAGTTTTATCAAGGTGGTAGAATATCAAAATGATGTAGCGTCCGTCCTATAATAAAGATGTTGCAGGTGATCTGTGGAATTATGTGATACACATCTTATTTAGTATGTCATAATTTATTGTCAGAAGACAAACCCACCACCGTAAATAGCACAAATAACAAAAAACTGAGGGCAATGCTACTCAATGCCAGAAGTCTAAACCTCAAAATGCACGCACTTGAGGCACACCTCAGTATGGAGAAAATCGATATATGTGCAGTAATAGAAACCTGGTTTAAGGCTCCAGAGAGCACCCTAGCAACACTAAGCTACAACTCATACTATACATTTCTGCCACAGAACCCAAACCGAAATACAAAAGGCAGGGGTATATCCATATTCATCAAGGATACCCACACCTCCAGGTTAGTGGCACAGCACGATGCTTCAGAGATCATCCATGTGCAACTAACAACGGGCAAAACTGCAATTCAAATTGTAGCTTGCTACAGATCACCCACCATGTCCCAGGACCCCCATTCAGGATTTCTGGAAACAGTGGGAAACATAATGGTCCTACTAATCACCCTAATATTGGGTGATTTCAATTACCCAAACATTAACTGGGAGAACTCAAGTATTAACTACCTTGCCCAACATTTCCTAGAATTTATAAACTCAAATGCCCTGGTTCAACTGGTCAAAACTCCCACCAAAGGTAACAACATATTGGACCTGCTCATCACCAACATGGGCGAATGGTGTTCCACACCAGAGGTCTACCCCTTGCTGGTTAGATCTGACCATAAATAAATCACTTTGGATATCCACATTCCGCCCCCACCCCCGGACAAGGAAACCACTCTGAAAAACTTTTCAAAAGCAAACTTCATGTTACTTAAGTTCGAGGTGGAAAGTTTCAAAGCCTTCATGCTGAAGGATAATGCTGTCCAAGCTGCAAAATCCCTTACTAATGCATACTATGGGCACCTACAAGAATGCATGGATCATGCCATCCCAAGCAATACCAAGACTCACTCCTCCAAGAAAAGGAAACCAGTCTGGTGGACTCCTGCCATAAACAAGCTATACAATAGGAGGAACTAGTACAGAAAAGAGTAAAATCCCAAGAAGGGAAGACATCCCTGATCAGTATCAGCAAGAAACATACGATCCCTCATAAAATCATCCAAGGCGAGCTTTGAAAGAAAAATTGCCAAGGACTCCAAAGATAACCACAAGGCATTCTTTAGCTATGTCAAGAATCTAAGTGGCAATGCTCAGATCTGCTCAGAGTTTGTGCAGAATGGCACAAAATACACTGAACCGACCAATATCGCCAACATCCTGGCAGACAGGTTCAACGTAAACTTCACCCCCCTCTCACCCCCAAAAGGGCGCATAACCATACCAGAAGAATGTAGAGTCCCTGAAATTACAGACACTCAGGTTAAAACAGCCCTCTTCAAAGCCAAAAACACAGCATCAATGGGACTGGACGGTGTCCCAGGCTGCATCCTACATGAGCTCAAAAGATGAAGTAACCCCTCACCTAAACACACTGTTCAAACTCAGCCTCTCCACAGGCTACGTACCTATAGAGTGGCACACAGCAATGGTTATTCTGCTTCACAAAGGTGGAGCCACAACAGACCCTGGGAACTATCGCTCTATAAGCCTGACTAGCTTTGTCTGCATGGCTATGGAGTGCATCATCATGGAACTTATTAACCGAGACATTGGGAGCCTCCAAACACTGGACCCTACCCAATTTGGCTTTGCTAATGGCAGATCATGTCTCCTAAACCCAGTGGACTTCTTTGAGACAGTTACCAAGGCTATAGATGAGGGAAAGGTGGTACACACAGTCTACCTAGACCTCGCTAAGGCCGTCGACACCATTCCCCAATCTGGTATTATAGACAAGTTCACCAGCCTGAACATAAACCCCTGAACCCTGAACATAAACAAGATGGTTTGCCAACTGGCTGATGGACAGAACCCACATGGTGAGAGATGTGGGAGCTAGGTCCGATTCTAAACCAGTTACAAGTGGCATTCCCCAGGGCTCTGTCCTAGGACCCCCTCCTGTTCGGCATACACTTCTCAGAGGTACAGGCAAGCACAGGAAGACTATGGCTGATCAAATTCACAGACGACTGCAAACTAGGGGCTATAATTGACTCGCTGGCTGACACAGACATCCTCCAAAAGGGTCTCACTGATACGGATACCTGGTGTCAAAATCATGGCCTCAAGCTAAATGCCAAAAAGTACCCACAAACTACCACATAGGTGGTAGTCCCCTAAATATGGAAGATGTAATAAGGGATCTGGGGACCCAAGTAGATAGTAATCTCACCTTTGATAATCACATTGCCAAAGTGGTTAGAAAATCCTTCTACTTGGCCCACCTAATCACAAAAGGGTTAGCATCCAGATCAAAAGAGGTCATTGTGCCCCTCTACTCATCACTCATCAGACCCATCATAGAGTACAATGCCCCATTTGGGATGTACTTTACAAGACACCTGCAACAGCTGGAAAGACCACAGAAGCACCTCACCAAGAGGATAACTGTCCTCAAACAGATGCCCTATGTAGCTCGACTGAAGAAACTCCAGCTGCACTCGGTTGCATAATGTCTACTAAGAGGTGATCTCTGCCTGACATACAAGGCCATGCCCAACTCAGAATTGATGGACATGCTCCATCTAAAGAAAACCTTATCCCCTCAAGCCACACGGACTAGGGATCTAAACCTCATCACAACAATAAATAGGACGTGCTGGGGGGATAGATTCCTGTCCCAGAGACTAACCATGCTTTGCAACAAGATTACAGTCTACATTAGGCAGAGCTCCTCACTAACACTCTTCAAAAGAAACCTTGAAGAGTGGATGGGAAACAGAAAGTTTACCCCGGGGATCACTTCAGTGGCTTTGCTGGACAGAGGCACAAGGAAATAATCTATGGGGGCGGCGAAAGCCAACACATTCTGGCTAGGCTTATAAATGCCTTTGGGCAGATAGCCTAGTACCTACCAATGAACCTATACACCATTAGAACAGTCATAACAGACTCTGCCTGCCAACAGAGACTGTATGACCTGGGACATCAAATAACCCTCCTTCCTGTAGATAACCCAGAGTGTTAAGTTTCCCAAAGCTTACATTTTCTTAACACTCAAAGATGAATTTTCTTAAACTTTTCCCATTTATTCTTTGAAGTCACTACTGTTTGTGAATATAAAAACAGCCTCAAAAGGGCATTTATATCTTTACCAAATTCTCAAGGACAAAATGCCTTCTTACCTTTGCAGTGAGCTATGCAGTTAATTACAACATTTGGTTATGTTGCTTTTCCTGCTACATGAAACCAGGTGCAAGGCAGTTCACAGAAAACAAAGACCATCCACAAAAACATACATTATGTCAAGTTTTGACTCACTTTTGTATATTTTATATTAGTTATTTATGGGTCAGGGACTGCAGCTTATAACTGCACTAAAACAAAATTCTAAACATTGAATTTGTGTGTATATGTGTGTGTGTGTTATGAGCTGTGTTTTGCTGAAGTATCCTTGTATCAACCAAACATAAACAATATGCATGTATAAAGTAAAACAAAACAAAAAATATCTCTATAACTGTGCTGCTTCCCTTCAAGCATATAGAAGATTTTCTTTCAGAGTTCATGTCAACACCTTATAGGTTCATAGGTAGGTACTAGGCAATCGGCCCTGGGGCCTATACAAGCCCAACTAAAAAGGTACCCTGGCTTTTGCCACCCAAGAAAATAATTTTCCTGTGCCACTGTAGAGCAGAGCCACAGAGGTGATCCCAGGGGTGAATTTCCTATTTCCCATCCAATCATCAAGATTTTTCTTGAAGAGTGCTAATGGAGGAGCTTTGTTTGCTATAGATAGGTAGTTTATTTCAGAGTATGGGAAGTCTCTGGGACAGGAATCTATCCCTCTGGCATGTTCTGTTTATTGTGGTGACAAGGTTTAGGTCCCTAGAGCATGTAGCTCAGAGGGATTGGGATTTCTTTAAGTGGAGCATGTCCAACAGCTTTGGGTTTGACATAGCTGTGTATGTTAGGCAGAGATCACCTCTGAGTAGGCGATATGCGACGGAGTAAAGCTGGAGTTTTTTGAGACGGTCTGCGTAGGGCATCTGTTTGAGGCCGGTAATCATCTTTGTGAGGTATTTCTGCGGCCATTCCAGTTGTTGTTGATGTCTTGTGAGGTACATACCAAAAGGGGCGTTGTACTCTATAATGGGTCTAATGAGTGATGAGTACAGGGGAACAATGACCTCTTTTTTTCTGGATGAGAAACCTTTTGTGATGAGGTGTGCCACATAGAAGGATTTCCTGACTACTGTGGCAATGTGATTATCAAAGGAGAGACTACTGTCCACCTGTGTCCCAAGGTCTCTTATCACACTTTTGGTGTTAAGTATACTACTGCTTATGTTGTAGTTCATGGGTACAGAGTTTTTACCAAAGTGGATGACAATGCACTTTTTGGCATTGAGCTTGAGGCCATGGCTTTGACACCAGGCATCTGCCTCAGTGAGGCCCTTTTGTAGGATGTCCACATCGTTAGGAGTTTCAGTTATGGCTCCTAGTTTGCAGTCATCTGCGAACTTCATTAGCCAAAGACGTTCTGTGTTAGCCTGTACTTCAGAGAAGTAGATACCAAACAAGAGAGGACCCAGGACTGAACCCTGTGGTACTCCACTTGTCACTGGTCTGAAGTCAGATTTGGAGTCTGTTACTTTCACAGTGTGGGTTCTGTCAGTGAGCCAGTTGGTAACCCATCTTGTGACATAGGGATTTATACCTAGTTTAGTGAGTTTATCTATAATTCCAGAATGAGGGGATGGTGTCAAAAGCCTTGGCAACATCTAGATAGGCTGTGTGAACCACCTTACCCTTGTCTACGGCTTTGGTGACTGCTTCAAAGTCGTCTATCAGGTTTAGGAGACATGATCTGCCTTTTACAAACCCGAACTGGGTGGGATCCAGAGTTTAGAGATTACCAATGTCTTTGTTTATAAATTCCATGATGATACATTCCATGGCCTTGCAGACCAGGCTCGTCAGGCTAATGGGGCGGTAGTTCCCAGGGTCCGTGGTGGCTCCCCCCTTGTGGAGTGGGATAACCGTTGCTGTGCACCATTCAGCAGGCACAAAGCCTGAGGTGAGGCTATGATTGAACATGGTACTTAGGTGGGGTGCCAGTTCATTCTGTAGTTCATGTAGAACGCAGCCTGGGATGTTGTCTGGTCCCATGGATACTGTGTTGTTGGCTTTGGAGAGTGTGGTTTTTACCTGTGCAGCCGTGATTACAGGAACTTTGCATTCTTCCGGTATAGAGATGGGCTCTTTAGGGGGTGAGAGGGGGTAAAGTTAGCAATGAACCTATCTGCCAGGATGTTGGCAATATCAGTTGGGTCTGTATATTTAGTGCCATTGTGCTATAACTCAGAGCAGATCTGAGTGTTGCCATTCAGATTCTTGACATAGCTATAGGATGCTTTGTGGTTGTCTTTACAATCAGTGGCAATTTTGTTTTCGTAACTAGCTTTGGAGGATTTTATCAGGGATCGCAGCTTCCTACTGAGGCTGACCAGGGTGCTCCTCCACTCGTGGGATTTTACTCACTTTTGCAAGAGTTTCTTCCTTCTGTTGTACAGTTTGTTTATGGCAGTGGACCACCAGATTGGCTTCCTTTTTTGGAGGATAGCGTCTTGGTTCTGTTTGGGATAGCATGATCCATGCACTCATGCAAGTGCATATAAACTGCAATTGTGTAGGATTCAGTAGTCATAACTCTATTGTCCATTTGCATGGGTGTCATGAAGTTCACCACTTCTGTCTTAAGAAGCATGAAGTTGGCTTTGGAGAAATTTTTTACCATGGTTTCCTTAATGGGGGGGGGGTGGATATCTAGGGTAATTAGCTTATGGTCGGACCGGACCAATGAGGCAATGACTTCAGGTGTGAAACACCGGTCACATGTTGGTAATTACTAGATCTAGGATATTGTTGCCTCTGGTGGGGGTGTGGATAAGTTGATCCAGGGCATTGGAGTTTATGAATTCTAGAAAGCATTACATATGTTCTGTTAAAGTATATGCAGTATACAACTGGACTGTGTTCATCCGTAGAGAAGAATTTTCTATATATTATTGGAGAGTCTGTCCTTAGGGTGACTCAGTCTCATTTTCATTATAACTTAATAATAAACACTGATCAATTACCTTCCAGAAGCTAAGGATAAAAATGATAGGGCAGGTTTGAATAACCTATTGCATCTAGGGCATACCTCTTATAAAGGTTTTACATGTTTTGGAATACATGATTTGGAACTAGGAGATTATTTTATGGTTGTTCCAGAAATCACTGATCTGATAACATTTCTTTTGAATAAAATATGCTTGCCCTTCTTTTCAGTTATTTTTATGATGGACCATGAAAACAATAATTGATTTCAAAGTAATGAGAACCTAAGCTTATTTAACACAACTTAATGATTTAAAAGGTTGTAGCTATTTGGAATGTTTAAACAGAGACAATAAGACATATTGTTTGGACAGGGATTTGATCCATCTTACATCAGTTGGAAACATGATATGAGCAGCTTTTTTTCAATATAATATGTGATCTTTCTTATATGATCTTCAACATTTTAAAAATACCTAGAAGAAAACAATTAGACACAACCAAATCATTTAGAAGTTTGATATAAAAATCATAGAGGTTTGAATAGTATAGCAATAACCCACGCCTGGGTGTGGGTAATGCTGGATTTACCCACGGTTGGTGTGGTTTGGTCACAAGGGCGAAGCCCGAGTGGCCAAACATAGACAACCGTGGGTAAATCCAGCATTATCCACACCCAGAAGTGGTTATTGCTATTATACAATGACATTCTTTAAGAAAAAAAATACTTACTTTTCTTAAATAATGGCATTGTATAATGCCTCCTTGCTGCCCTTCCGCAGCTGTCTGGTATTCTGCGGCAGTTCTGATGTACTGTGTATGCATATACTTATAGGTTCATAGGTTCATACTAGGCTATCTGCCCAAGGGCATTTATAAGCCTAGCCCATAGTTATGTGGCTTTCGCCACCCCTTTAGTTTGTTGAATAACTATGCCTATTTGCTGTTTGCTGTCTGTCAAGCAGTGACATCACATCCCTAGGGGTGGGTATGCTCTCTCCCATCATCCATTGTCAGATTCCTCTTGAACAAGGCAGAGAGGTGCTCTCCTCATGTACTGGAGGATTTTGTCCACGCATAGGGAGTCTCTGGGTGATGAATCTGGCCCTCCAGCAGCACTTTATAATTTGTCTGTCAGTTCAAGTCGCCCTTGTGGTTCCTGAGGGATCTAGATTTTTTGAGGTTTTTTGAATTCATCAATCTTCATCTGGTTGGGCTTTATGTCAGCCACAGTCAACAGGTGAAACCTGATGAGGTATGAGACTGAATAGAGCTGGGTTAGAGCAGTTGGGCAGCATAGCACATATTTTATTTTTTTTTTACTTTTTTTTCCTTTCAGGAACTTTTGGGGCCTTTCAAGCTGCAACAGGTGTGTGTCTGGATGCAGTACATCAGAGCTGTAGGCAAAAGCAATGGAGAAAGCAAGATCTCCGTTGCTTTTTACAACGTGTGTCGCTATGTTAAATGAGTTTAACATAGCGAGACAGCTTTAAAAAAGCAGCGGAGATGCTCCGTTGCTGTTTTTTTAAAGTTGTCTCGCTATGTTAAACTCGTTTAACATAGTGAGGCAGGTTGTAAAAAGCAACAGAGATCTTGCTTTCTTCCTTGCTGTAAAAAGAAAAAAAAGAGTTATACTAATGGAAAAGTCTGGCCGGACCTTTTCCATTACTATAACTCTGATTTACAACGTGCACGCAGACCAATCAGCATGCACGTTTTGGAATATTAATGGGGGGGTCGCTGTATAATAAACTATCCTACATCACTCATAGCTGTTTGACAATGGCTGAAATATTGGTATAGTCACTGAAAAATGGTTCTAGGAGGCAGATTAGTTACCACCATTAATGTTTTACACAGGGTTTATTTGTTTCTGAAAAATAAATTGGTAAACAAAGCTGATGGGTTCATTATCCTTGTTAAAATGGGCACATTTGTAGAGAAGGACTGTATTGTCAATTGTAGTGAATACACAATGACTACATGATGCTTAAGCTGAGGAATGACAACTATTTGGATATACAGACCACCTAAAAGTTAAGCAGAAATACTAGAGAAACTGCTTTATAACCTATACAGTTTAGAATTTCCAGAGGTACTTATCATTGGCGATAACACATTTACCAACTGTAAATGACGTACAAAGGACTCTACTTTCAAATCTATGACATTTTTATTGAGTAATTCTTGAAGCCCAAATTACTTCATATGAAAGGTCATTCAACTAGATGATGAAATGTTTTGTACATCCTGCATGTCAATAGACACAATATAAATGCTGACTTGCTGGGAGTGACATGTTATTATCAAAGCATAAGTGTTTCTGCAGACAACATAGTTATCAAGGCTTCTGAGACTCGTAGTAATCTGTATTTAAGTTAGTTTTTAAATCATAAATATGTCAGTGAAGATTGTATTAAGATCAGCTGGAATGGTATTAATACGAATTTGCATTTATTTTTTCAGGCAACTAATTTTGTGGTAAAACTCATGAAGAAAAAAAGGTTCATGAGTTCATAGCTGTTTACTAGGCTAATGATCACAAGGGCCTTTTAAAGTCTAGCCATGCATCACAAATGTCTGACTAGTTCTGGTACCCTTGATAAGTGTAAGCAGGGGCTTGGAAGATGAAACATTTACAAGCAGGTGCCTGGGAGATGAACCATTTACAGGCTGCCTGTGTCCATTAGAGACAAAGGTGCCAAACTAAGTATGAATTTCCAGTTCCCCATCTATTTGTCCAGGTTACACTTCAACTGTGTTAGGGAGGAACTCTACTCCTCATGGATGGGGAGCCAATTCCAGAGATGGGGTAGTGTCTCTCCATCAAGTCCTATTCATACCACAGGCAAGATTTAAGTCTTTAGAATGAGTAATTCTACTTCAGTTTACTTTGCAGATATGCAGGCAGTCCATCAGAGTGGGATCTGACAAAGCCTTGTATGCCAGGCATAGATCTCCCCTCAACAGCCTGTAGGAGGCAGAATACAGGGATACAGCCTTGAGATGGTCTGCATAGAACATGTTACTTATTCTCTGTATTCTTATAGTGAGGAACCCTCTGTGGACATTTCAATTGTTGAATATGCATGTCTAGGTACATACCAAAGGGGGCACTGTACTCAATGATAGGTCTGATGAATGCCAAATACAGTGGAACATTGGCTCTTTGAACCTAGATGCCATACCT
The DNA here is from genome assembly GCF_019279795.1 of Protopterus annectens. Lineage (NCBI taxonomy): Eukaryota > Metazoa > Chordata > Ceratodontiformes > Protopteridae > Protopterus > Protopterus annectens. The sequence goes on from NC_056743.1 coordinate 1,368,510,752, forward strand.
TTGTTTATAAATTGTGCAACAGAATGATTTTCTCACTACTGTAGCCACATGATGGTCAAAGGCTAGATTACTGTCTATGCGTGTCCCTAAGTCCCTGAGTACTAGGTCATCACTAAGGGGTGTGTTGTCAATATGATAGTTACAAGGGATGGATGACTTCCCAAAGTATACTACTATGCATTTCTTGGTATTTAGTTTTAGTCCATGGCTTTGACACCAGTTATTTGCTTGTGTTAGCCCTTCCTGGAGAATAGTTGTGTCTGTGTGGGATTCAATGACAGCTCCTAATTTGCAGTCATCTGCAAATTTAGTCAGCCAGAGATCAGTGATATTGGACATGACTTCAAAGAATAAAATGCCAAAAAGGAGTGGTCCCAGGACTGCTCCCTTAGGGGCATCACTTGTGACTGGCCTCTGTGTAGAGATGGACTCCCCGATTCTAACTTCCTGGCCCTGTCCATGAGGCATTTGGCAATCCACTGGGTGACATCAGGGTTTCTTACTAACCCCTGAGTTTGTCAACAATGCCCGAGAGGGGTATTGTGTCAAATGCCTTGGAGAGGTCAAAGTAGGCAGTGTGAACCATTTTTCCCTCAACCGTTGCTTTGGTGACCTTCTCAAAGAAATTCACCAGGCTGAGTAGGCATGACCTGTCCTTGATGAAACCAAGTCTAATGTCTGGGGGTTTACTATATCATTATCGATCATTTCCATGGTAATTCTTTCCATAGCTTCACATATGAGACTAGTTAGACTTATGGGTATGTAGTTTCCAGGCTATGTAGATGGCCCATCTTTGTGCAGAGGGACTGTTGCTGTTCTCCATTCATGAGGCATGAAGACTGTTTGGAAGTTACAGTTAAACAGTAATTCCAGAGATCCTGATGGGTCATGTTTCATGCTATTTAGAAGGCATCCTGGCATATTGTCTAGGCCCAGTGATGCAGTGTTCTTGGCCTTAGAGAGAGCATTGAGGACCTGTTCCCTGGTGATAGCTGGAGGAGTTATTTTTGCTGGTATTTCCTGAGGGAAGTTTGAGGGCGAGAGAAGGGTAAAGTTGGAGATGAATTTGCTGGCCAGTAGATTTGCTATATCTTCTGGCTCGGTATAGGTGGCTAGACTTACAAGGAGCTCTACACACAATTATGTATTGCCTTTGAGGTTGCAGACTTAGCTAAAGGATGCCTTATAATTGTCCTTGGTCTGGGAGGCCAAATATACCTCAAATTTGGCTTTGGTAGACTTTATTTGTCCTCCGAGTTGTTTGTTTAGTTTGATAAGAGTTCTTTTATCCTGCCCCTCCTAATTTTGTCATGATTTTCTTCCTTCTGTTATATAGCTATTGATTTTGTGATTCCACCAGGGTGAGCTGTTTTTCTGAGTTAGTTCTGTACTTCTTCTTGGTGGATATAGCTGCTTCTATGCAGCTATTAACATGCTTGTATTGGGTTTCTGTGAACATTTCTGCATAGGTGGCAGCAGTCTTAGAGTTTATGGGAGCTTGAAATTTTACCAGGTTATCACTTAATAGCAGGAAGTTACCCTTAGAGTACTTCCTGAATATTTCAGGATTAGATGGGCATCTAGGTTTTATTTTTACTTCAAAGAAGATCATGCTGTGGTCTGACATTACCAGGGAAGATGTTACACTCAGGGGTGTGCAGTACTCTCCCATATTAGTGAGGATCAGATCCAGTAGGTTTGCACCCCTGGTTGGTATATTGACAAAAAGGTCTAGAGAGTTTGTGTTTAGAAAATCCAGGAACTTCTGTGCCTGTACATTTGCTGTCATATAGGATTCACCATTAATTATAGAATAATTAAATTCACCGATGAATATGGTATTGGGTTGGATTCTGAGTATTTCCAATACGTTTAAATACATGGTATGTACTTTCTGGGTCAGAGAAGGGACCTATAGCTTGCAAGGAATTAGTATTGGATTTTGCCTGTGGTGATTTGAGCACGGAGAAGCTGAAGTGCATTGTCCTGTTTCACCAGCCTTGAGGTATATTTATGTTGATGTAAATCGAGACATCTCCACTCTTAGTCCCTGTCTGTGTAGTAGCTCATCTCAATATGTAGAAGGCATTATAACCTTGCACTGCTGGTGTACTCACAGCAGCTTTAAACCATGTGTCAGTGACTGCACAAACATCAGCACTCTCTAGAGTGAAGAGCGCTTCTAGAGAAAGGAATTTTTTGTTAGACTCCTAGCACTGAGCAGTAATGCCTTTAGATTTTCTTGGTTTTGATTTGCTATAGTTGGGAGGGTGGCCTAATGGTTAAGGTATTTGCCTTAAAAATGCAAGGTACAGGGTTTGAGTCTCACAAGGGATAATTGGCTAGGCTTAATATGGCTCACAAAGGCAGTTAGCCTAGTACTAATCTATGAACCTATTAACCTATGTTGGAAGTACTTTCAGTTTAGCATTGCCTTAAAAAGGCACTATGGAGGAAGACAGCATTTTAGCTAATATTCAAAAGCCTAGAGAGGAGAGGTGCAGACAATCCCTGGTAAAGCAGCGTTGTCTGTTGACCATCTCCTTCTGTGCTGACAAATATCGCACCCCCTTAGAATGAGACCAGAAACTAAGACAATTATTAAAGTCTGTCATCTTTTGTTCATATTGTGGCATCATCTTTGGAGAAGGTTAAAATGTTTCTCAATGCTAGGATCATACCAGCCTGGGACACATATTCTGAGAGCTCCATTATGTTTCTCTTCATATAGTCTAGGAAGGTACATCTCAGGTCATTTACACCCATATGGGACTATACTGGTACTTGTGTCCAATGACCTGAGTGTGTGTGTAATGTGGCAGATTCTAGCCCCTGATAAGCAACTGACAGTCACTTTCTCCTTACTTAGCCTGGCGAGAGAGACATCAGTGCATCTCACAATGGAGTCTCCAATGACCAGAATGTTGAATTGTGTGGTGGCTTGTCTTATGGGCTTAAAGGAAGAGGTTTAATGAGATGTGGCTGTATGTACTTATTTTAGTGTTGTTTTGAAAGAGTGCATTTGGGGCTGCTGGGGGTGTTTGTTATGTGTACTTTGTCTAGCAGGTCTTTGAATTTAAGTGCCTCCGCATATGTGGGGTCTATATGTCTGCTTTGTATTGTGTGTGATAGGTGCAGTGTGTGTACTACTGACAACTATATTTGGCATTAGGAGTATTTTTATGCGAGAGCTTTGCTTCCAGTGACATTGCGTAAATACTTTTCACATACCCTATCAGTTTGTTTGAGAATTTACTGGTTGTCAGTAAACATGAGTCAATTTCTAAATTGCCTCAGGATGCCTTTATCCACCAAGCTGGTAATGGGGATAGTGGGAAAGTTCATATCCATGGCAACAGACCCTTTTTTATTGATTAGGCAGATGGATTGAGAATATAAAGCAATGTCAAGAGTGTCCAGTTTGCAATTCTGAGGGGACTGCTTGTCACTGGAAACTAGTTGTCCTGTGTGCAACTAGGTATTGGTGAAATTTCAACTGTAGCTTTACAGGAAATTGTCACTCAAGATGTCTGTGTCTATACAGGGCACTGCCAAACACTTGAGGAATTAATAAGTAGACCCTGATGATTTATGGATGAGGTATTTAGGCAGATATTCTGAAGTTAGAAACAAATCAAGCAGTACTTACTGAAAACAAAGAATTAGCTTGTCAGGACTGATGAAAAGAGGAGAGTCATGTGAATGGCTACTGCCTGGCTACTACTAGTGCTGGTCTTACCACAGCTTCACTCTGCTGGGAAACAGTGCTCCTTTGCTTACTCTCTTATCAGAAGCAAAACATTAGCACCAGTCCCAAGATGAGAAGCAGGCCACAGCCTGTTTAGTGATTCACAGTCTTGTCCCAGATGATACAAGGAACTGTAAGCTTGTTGTAGCCTTCTACTGTTAGATGCCTTGAACAGCAACCAGACCAATCAGGGATGTCAATCACGGATATTCACTGCCCCACCAAAAGCAGTCAGGAGTCAATGCACTTTGTTCTTTCTCTCACTTGTCTCACCAGTAGCAAAATATAAACACAAATCCCAAGCTGGCACCTCTGCTATGAAGCAGTTATTAGGCTTTCCAGTGATTAGCAGTCTATAGGAAATAATGTCCTTATGCTCCTTCTCTCACCAGGAGTTAAACAGAAGCACTAATCCCAAGATGACTACTGAGAAGAATAATGTGTGCTCTCCAATAATGGGTGGTCTTGGAGAAGATGTTGCAGATTTTAACAATAAAATCGAAAAAAGGTTAATATTCTAAAAGCTGTAGTGTGCACTTAGCAGTTAGATATTAAAGAGGGGAACCACACATTTTAAAACAACAAGACAGATTGGAAGGAGGTGGGAAACCCAACTAGTGCTAAAAGCTTTCTACCCTTTCCAAGCAGAGGATGGTTTTGATCCATCGACCTCTGGGTTATGGGCCCAGCACACTTCTGGTGAACCACTCTGCTGTTTCTAAAACACGACTAGTGTTTTGATCCATAATGGGCCCAGCATGCTTTCACTGCGCCACTCTGCTGTTTCAGAGATTGGTCAAAAAGGTTTGTAACAAAACTAGGTGAACATCTCTTATTAATGAAAAAGACACAATTTCTCTTGGACACATAGAAAAGAAATTAAACATTAAGACTAAACACAATGCTTTGTGTAAATTAACACTTTTAGCAAGCTGATATATAGTCACCCACCAAGAAACCAAATTATCAGGCAATAAAAGATCCTTAATGATTACATAAAAAAAGCACAGGTAAAATTATACCAAATGTCATAATTTTATTATTTATTTGTTTATGCAGGTAAGTCAAATAAAATAAAAATAAAGAAAGAAAGAAGACACAGGTAAAAATATACCCAATTTCCTAATTTATGTGCTAATAATTTTAAATATGCTATTTAGTCTAGCTTGACTATATTTGCTAAACACCCTCAAAGAGATGAACTTTTCCCATTAGTTAGCAGTACATCCAGGATGAAATTAAAACTGAATTATTTGTCATTAGTGGCCAACCACATTTTATTGATTTTTTTTTGACAATTAATAATGCTGTGGATTGGATGTTAGTAATAGGTACACTAATTATTTGTAACAGGAACAGTAAAACACTTTAAGGACAGTTACTGTTTCCCTTAGGTTTCCTGCTTGAAAGTAGTTTAGGTGAAGGCCCTGCTGCAGAGATGTAACAACAGCTTTAATAAGGCCTGTTTATAAAAACAAAAGGTGCAGTACAGATGCAAGAAATTGTTAAGCTCTCTCCTTAACTAGCACTGGAAAATGCATGGTGAGAGTAGTTTTAGATAAGTCACCAAATTAAATTGGAAATTACATCCTGGTAAGTATCCACCAAAGTGCACACATCAAGAATCACTCAAACATCATTGGTAACTTATATTCTTATCATGCCATAGTTGCAGATTTAGTTAACACAGATTTCTCAAGCAGCTTTGATAAAATAGATTGCAAATTACTAATGTGTAAATTAGTTACACTGCTTTTAACATCTCATTTAGGTGAATGGACAGGTAAATGGCTATTAAAGTATCTTGGGATGGTGTCATAGGCATACAACATGCTGTCAGTCAAAGTGTATGTTGGAGGTCAGCTTTGGGTCCATATCTATTCAATTTGTCTCTAATGGATTTTGAGTTTCACAACTTAATTTTTTTTGCAAACATATGTAGTATGTGATTATTAAGATCGCAAAATATAACTAGCTCTGATGACCTATTATTTGTCTACAGTCTTCTCTAAATATGCTATTGGGCCGGGCAGGTAAACATATCATTAATGTCCTTAAAATGAAGAATAATGCTTTGTTTCACTCCATTTTACCTTATATATTCACAGGCTGGGCCATTGTCATGGTAACACCCATTCTGACTGGCACAGGACAATAGGCTGATGTCAGTACCAACGCAGAATGATGACAACACAGGTTTAACAGCATTAGCACTCATTGTCCACATTGAAGGGGCTCCCCTGTGGGTCTTGCCCATGACTGACAGCACCAGCACTGCAACTTGTAGTGACAGCAGCAAATACATTCTCTGCATCTACTATAGGGATACTTTTCATATGGCAGCTCAGCAGGGGTCCTCAGGGCCAACAAATGTCACATCTGAAATGTCTCCACTCTGAAGATTTGCAGGCTATCATTAAGACACAGTCTTTGCTACTCATGCTAACATGGAAATGATTGGTACTGTGCATGGCTTCTGTGTGGATGATGACCAATACTTTCAGTGTCTTGATGAGGCCACGCATACCACAGACAATGTTACAACCTCTATCATTCTTCTGGTGCTGCCATATCTGCCTCTGTGCAGAGTTTGCAAGTGCTATCATCTCTTCCTTATGCAGCAGTGCTGTCCATGGTTGTGGTAAGGTATGGGTATGGGGTAATCCCACTGAGAGGCCATCACAGGTGCACAGTCTGCACCTGGCTAGGAATATCTCAGCACAACACTATATCTCACAGGTGCTGATGGGTTTAAGCCTCCATGGGAAGGAAATATCACCAATGAACTCTGTAGGATTCTCTAGCCCTGCAACACCAAACCAGTGCAGTGGCCCCAGATCACAGAATCACAGACCTGTAGTGGCACCTAGCTCCTAGCACTAGAACGTGCTTCAAGTGACAGAGAGCACCCCTTACCACAAGATCCCAGTATCTACTTTTGTTAACATGATGCCAGCTGCATGTCAATGTGTCCTTTGTCACCTATACAACTGATGAAGAATGTGACCCATTGTATCTTTCCCTCCTGTGTGGTGTATTTAGAGCTGTATGATGCACAGTGTGACTCAACCATGCACTACACAGGACAACCTCTGGCTAACACCACATGCAAAATGACACTGAACTCTTAATCTGAACTCATCATGGATACACATAGCTGGATTAGATGATGTTGCTTCACCTGTGTCTTTTGCTATCTATGGGGTGTTCCAGCTGCAGCTTGGTGTCTCCTGGGCTCACCATCATTGCTAGATGGGGTTGGTGTTTTCACTGTGACTGGGGTTGTCGTGATGCAACCAAAGGCTCCTAAGACAGACAGACAGATAATTTTGTACTTTCTAGTAGTTATATTATGTTCATAGGTTCATATTAGACTATCTGTCCTAGGGCATTTATAAGCCTAGCCAGAGTGTGTTTGGCTTTCACCACCCATTTTAAATTAATTTTGCTATGCCCTTTTTCGAGGATAGTATACTGTGCCTCTGTCTAACAGTGACACAGAAGTGATACCTGGGGTAAACCTACAATCTCCCATCCACTCAAGATTCCTCTTGAAGAGAGTCAATGAGGGACTCTGCCTAACCTGGACTGGGATTTTATTCCAGAGTGAAGGGAGCCTCTGGGTTATGAATCTGTCCCTCCAGCATGTCCTATTTATTTCAGTGCTGAGGTTCAAGTCTCTCGAGTGCGTAGCTCGATGGGATTTGGATTTTCTGAGGTGCAGCATGTCCATTAATTCCAGGTTGGACATGGCTTTATACGTCAGGCACAGATCGCCTCTGAGCAGGTGGTATGCCACTGAGTAGAGCTGGAGTTTCTTTAACCGGGCAGCATATGGCATCTGTTTGAGCCCTTTGATCCTCTTGATGAGGTACTTTTGGGGTTTTTCCAGTTGCTGCAGGTGTCTGGTAAGGTACATCCCAAAAGGGGCATTGTACTCAATTATGGGCCTGATGAGGGATGAGTAAAGAGGCACGATGACCTCCCCTGATCTAGATGTGAATCCCTTCATGATTAGGTGGGCTATATAAAATGTTTTTCTAACCACTTTGGCCACGTGGTTGTCAAATGAGAGATTGCTATCAACTTGGGTCCCCAGGTCCCTAATTACTTCTTCCGTACTTAATGGATTACCACCTATGTGGTAATTTGTGGGCACTTTGTTTTTGCCAAAGGGGATGACTATACACTTTCTGGCATTTAGTTTGAGGCCATGGCTCTGGCACCAGTTGTCTGTTTCTATGAGGCCCTTTTGGAGGATGCTTGTGTCGGCTGGAGAGTCGATTATGGCGCCCAGTTTGCAGTCATCTGAGAACTTGGTCAGCCACAGTCCTTCCGTGTTGGCCTGTACCTCCGAGAAATATATACCGAACAAGAGAGGTCCCAGGACTGAGCCTTGTGGGATGCCACTTGTAACTGGTTTGGAGTCTGACATGGCTCCAGCAATTCTAACCATGTGGGTTCTGTCCTTGAGCCAGTTTGCAACCCATCTAGTGAGATAGGGGTTTATATTTACGCTAGTGAGCTTATCTATAATGCCTGAATGGGGTATTGTATCGAAGGCTTTTGCAAGGTCCAGGTAGGCTGTGTGGACCACCTTCACCTCGTCAATGGCCTTGGTGACTGTTTCAAAAAAATTGACCAGGTTTAAGAGGCAGGATCTGCCCTTAACAAAGCCGAACTGGGTAGGATCCAGTGTCTGTAGGTCCCCAATATCTTTATTTATGAGGTCCATGATGATCCTTTCCATAGCTTTGCAGACCAAGCTAGTCAGGCTTATGGGGCAATAGTTTCCAGGATCCGTTGAGGCACCACCTTTGTGGAGGGGGACCACTGTTGCTGTACACCACTCTTTGGGTACATATCTTGTAGTAAGGCTGAGATTGAACAGTAGTTTTATGTTTGGGTTTAGCTCTTCTTGGAGTTCATGTAGGACGCAGCCCGGGACACCATCTGGTCCCTTTGATGCTGTGTTTTTTGCTTTGGAGAGGGCGGCTCTTACCTGAACATCTGAGATGTCAGGGGGGCAGCACTCTGCTGGTATAGATATTTGCCCTTTTGGTGGGGGGTGGGGGTTTGCGCTGAACCTGTCAGGTAGGATGTTGGCAATGTCTTTGAGTTTGATGTATTTTTTGTCATTTTGGACTAATTCTGAGCATATCTGGGAATTCCCACCCAGGTTCTTAACATAACTAAAGAAAGCCTTGTGATTATCCTTAGTGTCCTGTGCAATTTTTCTCTCAAAGCTGGCCTTAGATGATTTTATGAGTGCCTGTAGTTTTTTTCTAATACTGATCAGAGATGCCTTCCCTTTTTGGGATTTTGCTCTATCATGTAGTAGCTTCCTCCTTCTATTGTATAGTTTGTTTATGGCTGGGGTCCACCAGACAGGACGTCTGCCTTCGGAGGATTGGGTCTTGGTTTTATTTGGGATTGCATGATCCATGCATTCCTGAAGGTGTTCATAGAATGCATTTATAAAGGATTCTGTGGTCTGGGCCATATTTTTCACAGGCCCGGGGGCTTTGAAGGATTCCACCTTGGTTTTGAGGAGTGTGAAATTTGCTTTAGAGAAGTTTTTTCACTGTGGTTTTCTGGGCAGGGGGTGGGGTCGGGATGTGAATATACAGTGAGATTAGTTTATGGTCTGATCTTACCAGTGTGGGATACACTTCTGGTCTTTAGCATAGAGTCCCCATGTTGGTGATGATCAGGTCCAGTATGTTTTCCCCTCATGTGGGAGTGGTAAAAAGTTGTTCCATAGCATTTGAGTTTATAAATTCTAGGAACCTTTGGGATAGGGTGTTGGATCTAGAGTAATTTTCCCAGTCTATGTTTGGGTAGTTGAAGTCTCCCAATATAATGGTGTTTGGAGAAACCTTCATATTCTCCAGTGTTCTCAGGAAGGCTGAGTGGGGTTCCTGTGTTTGGAAGGGTGGTCTGTAGCAGGCTATAAACTGGAAGGCAGTTTTACCCACTGTTAGTTGCACATGAATAGTCTCTGATGCTTCGTGCTGTGCCACCAACCTGGAGGTGTGGGTATCTTTGACGAATATTGATACACCCCCTCCTTTTGTGCCGAAAAGCATGGTATGAGGTATAACCTTGTAGTGCTGGGGTGCTCTCGGGAGCCTTGAACCAGGTTTCTGTTACTGTACAGATATCGATGTTCTCCATGTTAAGGAGAGTTTTGAATGCATGCATCTTGAGGTTTAGACTTCTGGCGTTGAGTAGCATTACTCTTAGTTTATTATCCCTTGTGATACCTATGGAGTTGGGTTTGTCTTTTGAGCCTTGCCTAAAAAAGGCACTATGGGGGTAGCAAGAGCCTTTGCCAATATCCGAAAGCCAGGGGTGAGAGGTGCAAGCCATCCCTAGCGAAGCATCGTGGCTTGTCGAGTATGTCATCCCAGGCTGACAGGCATTGGATCCCCTTTGAATGACACCAATGCTTATGCCAATTGTTGAAATTGATCATCTTGTCTTCATATTATGGCATCATTCTTGGTGAGGGTAAGATGCTACTCAAGGTCAGGGTCATACCGGCCTGGGCTACATGCTCAGAGAGCTCCTCTATGTCTCTCTTCATGTAGTCCAGGGAGGTACATCACAGGTCATTCACACCAGCATGGACAATGACTGAGTCATATTTGTACTTGCCTTGGAGTGACCTGAGTGCTTGTGTTATGTGACAGATCCTAGCGCCCGACAGGCAGCTCACCGTGACCTTCTCCTTGTTCAGCCTGATGAGTGGGACGCCAGTGTGCCTGACGATAGAGTCACCTATTACAAGTGTATCAGGTGTGTTGTTTAGCCTTAAGGGCTGTGACTGTTTGGCACACTGGCTTTGAGAGCTATGTTTTGCACGTGTTTTGTTTTGGGGTAGCGGTTGCTTGGGTGTCTGCTTTGGAGGTCTCTGCTGCTTAGGCAGATTTTTATTTAGAGCCTCTGAGTATGTTTTTGTGTGTTTATGTGTTTGGTTTGCTGTCATAGTAGGTCTATGTGAGACTGGAATTGTAGTGAGTGTGGTTTCCTTCTCCTCCTGACTGGTTACGCCAGTACTGAGTTGAGAGAACTTAGCGTCCAGTTTGGCTATATGGTTGCATCTCTCACATATGTTGGAATTTGTTGGGAGGAGGAGAGGGTTGTCTGTGTACATGAGGCAGTTGTAACATTGCCTCAAGATTCCCAGATTCACCAGCTGGACCGGAGAGGAGATTGACAACTGACCTTTGGACATGCTAGAATAGTATTGGGAATTCCTTTATAATTGAAAAAAAGGGCCAATAGGGAACAAGGTACTCAAGGGGAGTTTGTGAGGGTGTAGTGCTTTTAATTTTTTAGTGCTGACTTATATAATTGCTTTAGTGAGCAAGTGCCAGGTAACTTAAATGCAATGTGTTACAAGTATCTTAAATGCAAAAATGACAAACAGTAACTTTCTTTCAAGTGAAACAAGGAAATAAGTACAGTAAGTAATGCAGATATCACTAGGGATCCACAGAAGCACTGAAAAGCCGCGTTTTAGGTGGAATTAGCATTTCATGGAAATATCAAGCATACAAACAAAGCAAGATTCAGCAGGCCTGGATCTAGTCTATGCTACAGCAAACAAGGTGTACCAATTTCAGTAAGAAACAGTTCAAATATGCAGGCACTATAAGCCTCTAACCAGAAATTCCCAGCTCAGAAGGGCAGAGTCCAGCCTCTCCTCCCACAAGAGTGCAGACCACGAACCTTCTTAATGTAAAATAACTGTCCTGAAGCCCAAGTGTTTAAACCAGAGCTAATACACTTTTAGAATAACAGACACTGAGCCCTCAATCAGCAGTTCCCAACTTAGAAGGATGTAAGCTACCTGTCCTGCCACCACAGTGCAGGCCACAAACCTTCTTAATGTAAAACAACTGGTCTGAAGCCCAAGTGCTTAATCCAAAAGACTTAGAATGATAGCTACACTTTAATCAAGTTACTACCAAGCAGTAATAAATACAATTGAATACTTTAAAGAATGCCTGATTAGTGCTCAAGTTATACAAACAAAGCTAGATTCAGCAGGCCTGGATCTATTCTATGCTACAGCAAACAAGGTGTACCAATTTCAGTTGCATGCAGCATACATAAACATCTTGTAGGCTGTGGCAGCGTTATATGACAGGCCACCAAACATATTCAGACAGTGGAACTGCACCTTTGGTAGGCCCAACATTTGCTTTACAATGTCTTTGGTTTGTGTGCATCGGTCGTGTTATACTACAGTTCAGTTCCATATAGGTGTCATCAGTCATGGTTCCAGTGGGTATGCAGCATCGTATCTTACACAGTGAAATGATAGGAGGGGTTGATATTTCCACACTCTGTTATTGGCTCCATATATGTCTTACATCTTCAGTGCCTGCTGCCCTTACAGAGTAGGTCATCCTGGTGAATTTCACTGCCCAGAAAGCAGAGATATAAATAGCATGGATGGCAAAGCCACTGATTATTGACCAACGTGTGTTACATACCATTTGGTAAATGATAAAATAGTAGCCTTTTCTATTCATGTAATGCAGTCCATAGATTTCTAAGGGGATGTTTGTTGCTACAAGTGTGCAGTCTATGGAACTCAATACTTCAGGATGTAGGCAATGTCATACAAGTCATTTATGATAGTGGCTCTGTCAGCTGTGACATGTGAGAAATACATATGCATATCCACATGTGGAAGTAATATACTGAGAAACATATTTAACATTCTGTAGGCCAAGATCTGTGATATATCCAGTGTGTCCCTTCTTCATCTCTGGATGTTTCATGTAGTATAGTGATTACACAACCTACCTTGGTGTCCATTATTATAGGAAGTCCATGCATTCCTCCTGATCCTCTTTGTGGGCAATATTTGTTAGCCAGTGCTTATATAATATCACTGTCCATTCAAAAAAACTCACTCCTCCCCTTGCTGGTCCATTAACTTGGTGGTAGGTTATATGCTGTTAGTACCAATTTCATATACACCTCTTGCTGCTATCTGTCTACAAGGTGAGAAGTATTGTCAGTTACAGGCAGCAAATGCTGCTGTATGATCACTGTTGATACTCCAAGTATCTTTTCTTGTTGTAGCTCAGCAACTTTCATCATGCTTTTTGCTCTGACAGTAACTTACAACTAGCCGCATGCCTATTGTTTTTACATCTACGAATCATGACCTGCTTTCAGAAGCTCTCATTTCATTATATTATATACTCATTGGACTGTGTCCTAATTTGGATAACATGATATTGTCATATGCATTCACCTCTTTCTGTGTTTTTCCCCTTGCTCAGTAGTGCTAAAAGCTCTGTGAATTTCAACATATCTGTGGCATGTTCCTACTTCTTGTGCAACAACATACTGCATAACATGTAAGTTGACATGTCATTTGTTGAGGGTTACCTCCAAGTTAAAGTAATCTTCTCCCATAATCCCTAATTTCTAATAAAAGGGTTGTATGATAAAGATAAGACAAACGTCAGGACACAGCTCTAAATATGCTGGTCCGCAAATGATAAACCAATATTCTTCAGATCAGATCCAAGTTGCTAATACAATTTGCATCATATTTCTCATTTAGTGTGCTAAGTACCTTAACAACCATGCCACAGCTGTTTAATCTGTTCACAGTTCAACAAGGTTTGCTACAGTAGGACAAAATTACTGTTTTCCACTATATCCATTTGTATTTAAGTATGCTATTTATTTATTTGTTTGCTTGTTTGTCTGTGTATTTGGTTTTGTTGACTGGGAAAGTCTGACAGGACAAAGCCCCTTTTAAGCAGATGCCCTGGGAGAAGCGCTGCAGCAGATATATCGAAGATCCTTATGACAAAACAACATTTTCAATAAGGATGCATTATGCAAGTAATTCTTAAATCCTCTAGATACAAAGTGGAAATTGTTCTATAGTGACACCATACAAAGAAAACGGGTGTTTCTTTTCTGGTGACATTATACAAATGCCAAGTATAAAGCGTTTAATACAGAAACAATTCATGTGAAATACATGTGATCAGTAGACAACAAATATGAATGATAAGCCATGAGTAAGGAAAGTTACAGTATAGAAGCTAGGAATAAATACATTTAAGGTAAAGAGTGTGAAACGTGAAGAGACAGAGGTGTTCACTGATTGTATCATTCCAAGTGACACAGAGGTAAACTGTTGTATCATTCGTAGTGACAGCAGTGGTAAACTGTTGTACCATTCCAAGTGACAGCAGTGGTAAACCGTTGTATCATTCCAAGTGACAGCAGTGGTAAACTGTTGCATCATTCCAAGTAATAGCAGTGGTAAACTGCGGTATCATTCCTAGTGACAGCAGTGGTAAACTGCGGTATCATTCCTAGTGACAGCAGTGGTAAACTGCGGTATCATTCCTAGTGACAGCAGTGGTAAACTGCGGTATCATTCCTAGTGACAGCTATGGTAAACTGCAGTATCATTCCTAGTCACAACAGTGGCAAACTGCTGTATCATTCCTAGTGACAGCTGTGGCAAGTTGTTGTATCTTTCAAAGTGACAGCTGTGTAAACCGTTATATCATTTGTAGTGACAACAGAGGTAAAGTTACATCATTCCTAGTGACAGCAGTGGTAAACTGTTGTATCATTCCTAGTGACAGCTGTGGTAAACTGTGATATCATTCCTAGTGACAGCTGTGGTAACTGTTGTATCATTCCTAGTGACAGCTGTGGTAAACTGCGGTATCATTCCTAGTGACAGCTGTGTTAACTGTTATATCATTTCTAGTGACAGCTGTGGTAAACTGTTGTATCATTTCTAGTGACAGCTGTGATAAACTGTTGTATCATTCCTAGTGACAGCTGTGGTAAACTGTTGTATCATTCCTAGTGACAGCTGTGGTAAACTGTTGCATCATTCCTAGTGACAGCAGTGGTAAACTGTTGCACCATTCCTAGTGACAGCAGTGGTAAACTGTTGCATCATTCCTAGTGACAGCAGTGGTAAACTGTTGCACCATTCCTAGTGACAGCAGTGGTAAACTGTTGTATCATTCCTAGTGACAGCAGTGGTAAACTGTTGTATCATTCCTAGTGACAGCAATGGTAAACAGCGGTACCATTCCTAGTCTCAGTTGTGGTAAACTGTGGTATCATTCCAAGTGACAGCAGGGGTAACTGTTGTATCATTCCTAGTGATAGCTGTGGTAACTGTTGTATCATTCCTAGTGACAGCTGTGATTAACTGCGGTATCATTACTAGTGACAGCTGTGGTACACTGTGGTATCATTCCTAGTGACAGCTGTGGTAAACTGCGGTATCATTCTTACTGACAGCTGTGTTAAACTGTGGTATCATTCCTAGTGACAGCAGTGGTAACTGTTGTATCATTCCTAGTGACAGCAGTGGTAAACTGTTATATCATTCCTAGTGACAGCAGTGGTAACTGTTGTATCATTCCTAGTGACAGCAGTGGTAACTGTTGTATCATTCCTAGTGACAGCAGTGGTATACCAAAGATAACACACATTGTACCTGACAAGCGAGCATTACTTGTTGATCCGAATGCCAGATAACCATTAGTGGTACCACTACGCACTCTGCGATAAAAACAGTGCCAGTCACACAGCTTGGAACTCCGGAGTGCCAGCTTCTGCTTCAGTTTCAGCTTTCTTTATGTGTGTGCAGGCAAGTAGTATATAGAAACCAGATATGCAACAACTGAAACACAAAATAACAGCAGCAGTAAAGGGAAAGGAGAGTAAGTATAATTTAAGATAATTAAATTGATGAATTGTTGAAATTGCTAAGAAAACTGAGAAAGTGCATTATGTACTCACTTCCAGTGCATGTCCATCTTACGGTACCTGCAAAATGTGTCTTATTTGTGTGGGAAGCTGTTGGGAGTCTTCCCTACCTGTGGGATTATTTATTATGCTGTGAAGATGCTGACAGCAAATGCCTGTTAGCCTTGCACATTTCTGTACTGACTTTAAGGGATTATTTCTATGAACTGTATTACATGAAAATGAAGTCAGTCTGAGCTTTTATTTACTACAAAGCTGTAACTACTGTACAAACATTGCATTTCATCTAAGTTTTCTGTTTCCATGCGGCTTGCTAAAAACATGATTCTGCATATAACAAGGCAGACATCAGATATAGAGTAAACTGTTAACCTCCAGTAATGAATCTGTAAACATTCATGTCCTGCTTAAAACAATAAAAAAAAGTAAATGATGATACTGAGACAGTTAGCAGAAGACATCGATTCCCATATGACCTTAAGTTAGCAGATGCAACAAGAAACAGATTTCATAAATAACATGATTTGCCTATGCTTATAGCTTCAGAAAATGTGATACAATTTTTATTACACATTACTGATTATTGGTAGGTGGCATACATCAGTACAAGGCCTCGAAGATATCTTACCAAAAAATTATAGACCTTATGGTGCTGCGGTAGCATTCTCGCCTCACAGTAAGACACTGTCCAGTTCGATTTTTAGTTAGAGCGTCTTCTGCGTGAAGACATGCGTGAATGGGTGTACCTTCATTGAAGGTTGTGCATCAGAGCTGGCAACTCGGTACGTAAAATCTACTGCCAATTATTTCTGGACCAGAGTACCGCTGTGGTGACCCCTAATCGGGAACAACCGAAAGACACAACAACAACAACATATCCTTCAAACATCCAAAGAGATTAATGAAATTTTCTTTATTCCCAGTAGCTTATAGGCTGCTCTGAGGTGACCTGTGACTCATTAAATATACAATCCTATTTCACCTCCTGTTTCTTTGAAAAAAAAAAAGTGTCCCTAAAAACTATTAAGTACCTAAATCCCCAATAAATAAAGAAGAAGACTCACTGGAGCGATAGTTTCTTATCTCAAGATATTCCCAGTTTATGAAAATTAGCACAGGTCAACTAAAGTACTTCTTTCACTACCTTTAATATTAGCCCACCAGTATTGTCATGTACAGCCCTTCTCAATTTGGCAGATGAGCAATATTAAGTACTTGAAATGGGAGGCACAGACTTTTGTGTGTGTTTACTTAAAGGCGTATATGGCAAGTTATCTTACGGTCCTCATGGTCACTTGCCTAGCATTTTTCCTGTGTTCCTATCAGGTTACATGGAGCACATTTATACAACAGGCATGAGACACAGCATATTGTATAAAAGTCATTGTTCACTGTCTCTTATGAGTAACATTACATTCTTTATTGTGATGTGCCACTAGCTTTTGTTCCTCTGGTATGTAGTTTGTAAGCCCTACATACTAGGTTCATAATTAATCAACATTATGCTTTGTTTTTAAATTATGATTTTGCATTGCTGTCCTAATGTTTACATTCTTTTAGTTTCTCCTGTTGAAGCAATGCCAAGAAGTCACTAAACTCACAAACTATGTATTACTTCTAACAAAAAAAAGTGTCTCACTTGCCCAGAGAAATATTTTGAAAGCCCTATTAAGAAGCATTATTTTTGCTTTAAACACTGTATAAATATAGAAAGCACATTCAATAACTAGTCTTGCACTACATTTTTTCACATTTTTTTGTCTTAAAGACTTTCCCAGAACCAGGACTTATTTTCATAATATAATGAAAATAAAAGACAAACTTTTTGGGCAATTTGGGTGCTGGAAACAATGGGGGTTCTTTGTGCTTCATGCATTCTACAGCAGTTTGCTACTATACCGAAACAGCTCCCCGTGTTCTGTTGCTTAATAATACCTGCATGACTTCATGTCATTCTACTTTTTGTACAACAGGATCATGTGTACTACAAACTATATCATTGCTTTACTTAAAAAAAAGAACTAAAGAATGATAAAGCTGGAAAAATGTGTTAGTACCTGTGTTGTTAAGTCTTTCTTAACAGTTGAACGTGTATTCATAATTCATAGGCAATGAATAAGTTCACAGACAGTCCCTAAGCATGTATGATCATTACAGAGCCTAACCCAATTTCCCAATTGCACTAGAACACTGTCTTATGAAGTGACTTGCTCAAAGTCACACAGTAGGCAAATAAAGGCTGACAACATTAGACTCCGGACTACGACAGGCAACGTGCTTACAGCACATACACTTCTGCACTGCCAATTTCTGTCCGACATGTATTTTAATCAAACTGACATTATATGATTACTCCGAGTTTTCTTCTCACTCATTTTTATACATACTCATGACTCACTAAGTGGAGTACTTTAACTGAGCTAATTCTGAATCTAAAGAATTGAGTCATTCATTTGCGGTTGGTACCTTGAAGTCGAGGAGTAGCTTCCTACTGTACATAGACAAATTCTGACAGCTGAGTGACAAACAGCTAATAACAGAATTGTGTTCATTCATCAGACTAATGTCTGTGTTCATTCATCAGATTAATATCTGTGTCGAGATGTGCGACAGCGTCTATGACTAACGGCTGTAGCTGCACACTTGGAAATGGGAGGAAGGGTCATAGAAAGGAAGGGAGGGAAAATGATAGACTGTCATCTGCAGATGACAGTCTATCAGCTTCAGGCTTTACAGGGCAAACATGGAGGCACAGTAATTAGGCAGTGACAGGATGGATGCTGTATCTATAGGGAGGGCAGGAACTCTGCCCATGCATGCCTTTTGATTCAAATGTTTGACTGAGGGACTTTGGCATTCAAAATATTTACATTTCGTAATTTATATGTTGAATAATTCTCAACCAAAAGAAAATGTATATTCATCTACTAATTTATATGTCATGACTGAAGTTAATGGGCCTGATTCCAAAAGACTTGCTTTTAGTGTAAGAGACCCTTTATGCTGAGAGTAGGTCTTTTGAAATCTAGCCTCCAGTGTAAGCCTGTTTGTAGACAGACTTTACACTAAAGTAAGTCACTTTCACCAAGACAAATCTTTTGGATTCTGGCCCACACTCTTTTTGTTTCCACAAAACACTGAAATACACAATAGCACACTATTTTTATTGCCTTTTTTCAGAATGTTGTAATAAGTAATGCAGTCAACCAATGTTTTCACTATCACAGATAGCACATATTCAAAATATATTTAACAGAATATTATATTTGAAAAAAATCAGAAAAGAAAATATGATATGCACCACAATTTGTAAAAGGGCTTCTGCTTCCACACTAATGTCAAGAAATATTACTAGCAAATCTAGAAAACAAACCAAAGAAAAGCTTTAACTAATAAACTGATACAGTTATTGGAGATGAAATTCAAATCCACTTACAGCTTTGTTATTCAGAACAAGATTTATCTGCTAGCTATATTTGGGTCATAAATATTGAAATGACTGTATCCTCAAACACACTGCAGTGGCAGTCCTTGATAATTGTCAATGGGATTTTTAAAATAGATTTACTATTAAATACATATATTTTAAAAAAGAGATGACAAACACTGTGCAGAATGAAATTACAGACTTAAATTATAAATATGTTAGCTTAATTCTTTTGAACTTACAGTACTTTGCTGGAGCTAAATGAACGCTTCCATGACAACATCCCCTGCGATAGTCTTCACAATGATTTCAGCTTCCTAGCATTAAAAGAAATAATAAAATAAAAGCACATATTTAATATCATGACATGAACAGCACGCTTAATGAAAATGACAGTTTACTCTTTAAATACAATTGCTTTCTATGGTGTGCGATCCATGCAAAGATCAAGAAAGCTGCCTCTGAGCATTTATCATCAGTTCATATTGTGTCATGTCTTTTCGAACTTACAGCATCTAAAGTTGATGGTGATGTAAAATTTAATGCGCTTTTCTATTAAGAGAGTGTTGTGAGAGTTACAGAATTAAATAATCTCAATGTCAATGCATTGAATGTCACTGAATGACTTACTGCATCAAAATGGTTTGCAAATGACTGTTATCATTAGTCCTGTAAGTTTAGCCATACTTAGTGCTACATACATACAGTGTCTTAACAGTGACCTTATGCTTCATCATTGTGGTGACCATAGACATTCGATGGTGTAATTTCCGGTTCAATGAATTGTGTATGTAAGTGCATGTACGTGTGTGTGTGTGTGTGTGTGTGTGTGTGTGTGTGTGTAACTAGGGGAGCAATACTTTATGAAAGAAAAAAACTGCAATAGTTCTGAATCTCTGATGTCTATTACAACTGAAGTAAACACAGATGGTGAGAAGAGTTAAAAATATTTTACCTGTAGTTATGTAATCATGAGCTAAATAAAATAAAAACTTTGAATTATTCTTTGCTAAAAAGTGTTTAATAAAGATTTAATTTGATTAGTTTTATGTACCTTTTATATATAATAATATTAAGCTGACAAAGATGTCATTTGGGCAATGACCACTGCAAACTTCTAATTCAGCTGAGATGTATTGGCAGGTCAAGAATGCTACACTCATTATGGTTGCAGAAGCTAGGACACTGAGGAGTTACATCTAACCATCATTAAAGACTATCAGGTGACATCAGAAATATACTGTTAGGCCATTCGGTGTCGAAGGAAGGAAACGTGGGATATCACTGCACCTGGGGTAATCAAGCCTCAGGAAGTGCTGATCAGATATGAGGAGATTGTCAAAAGGTGGAATGAATATTTTGTTGGATTCCTTGATCCATTACAGCGCACCCTCATCTTAGAAAGTTGTGCGTCAACACTTCAGCAGTCCAGGGTCAGTCTCTGTGGCTCAAGTAAAAGGAGTGGTAAGAGGCCACTAAACAGGTAAGATTGCAGATGAGAATGAGACCTCTCAACAGAAGGAAGGGCACTGAACAGAAATTAGTAAAACTAGCCACTATAGTTCTTGACTGCATGGAGGACAATAATTGACCTCTGGACAGATGAATTTAATAGTCCTTTTCTTTCTTTAAGGAAGGGGGCCAAAGAGTGCATTTCATCTTCAGACAAGCTGTACTCCTCAGCTTCCTATGAAAAGCATACGACAGAACACTGGAAGAGAAGACTCCACCCAGAAGACAAACTGTTGTGTAGGAGGAATGATACGGACTTGCTCCAGGCTGTGGAAAAGTGGATCAGTTCTTTAGTCCACCTTTTCTAAATGTATTTACAATATGCAAAGAAGAATGGAGACACAAAAAGGATGAATGAAGTTGGAATAAGAGATAATCATGTTACAGTATAAAGTGCAAACATGCAACTATATAATACAGTCAGCAAAATTCACACTGTAACTACAGTGATTAGACTATGCCTACTCACAAAAGGCACATTCATACAAATAAAACTTTTCTTATTCACAATGATCACATTAAGGATGCCAGGATGAAATGCTTAAATGTTAAAACTATGAATGCTGGCCCCATTGAAGAATTCAAAGAGAAATTATTTCAGGCAGTGCTTAGTTCATTGCATTTACAACAAATACTGCCCACTATACAAGGTATTTCATAAGGTTATAGGCATTAAATATAAGACCAGTGATACAGTAATCTAGTTATCGGTTAGCAAAGTGAAGTGCTTTCCTCCTGCTAGAAATGATAGACTTTTAATTTAGTTTTAGATTAATAATTTGTCTAATTTACTGGCCACTATAGGCCCATATTTGTGATTGGTATGCCAGACATGAGATATGATTTGTGATTTAATTATTCCAGAACAGTATATACATACATATATATGCGTGGATGGATCTACTTCAGATGTTCGACATTTCAAAATGCTGACTTTCATATGGCCGAAACCATATGATCGACATTTTGAAATGTCAAACACCTCTTACATAATGTAAAACACACAAAAACACTTCACTAACTTCATTTAGCAGAGGACCAAGCCCCCATACACCCCCCACACCCCCTGCTACTTAAATATTCCTACTCTGAGATCGCACTACAGTGCAGAAAAGGGAAATCTCCCAGTTCCGCGCTGTATAGGGATCTCTGCTATACATGTTCGACATTTCAAAATGTCGATCATATGGTCTCAGCCATATGAATGTCAGCATTTTGAAATTTTGAACATTTCAAGTAGACCCGTGTGGATATATGTGTGTGTGTGTGTGTGCGCGCATACATACAGGTTCACTTTATAATCTCAAAATACTGAAATATGAAATTTCAGTATCTCGAGACTATAATAGCAAAAGCACAGTTCCACGAAAGACCACATAACCGAATCTGGAAATGTTGAGTCAGCGGTTATGGTGGTGCACTGTGTTACTGGATAGCTGGAGATTCAGGTAAGTGTTTATATTTTAAGGGTTTTGGGTAGGGATTTTATTGTATGTTAGTGTGTTGGAAGTTGTAGATGTAGGTTAAGGTATGTATGTAAGAGTGTGAGTATGTAAATGTTGAGAATGGTGGTGTTTGTATGTATGTGATGTGTGTTTGTGCGAGGGGAATGTAGATTGTGTAGTGGTGGGTTTTGTGTCTGTGTCATTTTTATTGCGACCTCTGAGTTGGTATATATAAGTAGCGGGGGTGTGGGAGCTCCCTGTTTATATGTAGGTTAGGTGTTTGTATATGTGTTGTTTTGTTTGTTTGTTGTAGTTTGGGGAGGAAGGTGTATGTGTGTTTTTGTTTGTGTGGTGTAGAGTGTGTTTAAAAGTTGTGGTTTTGGGGGTTTGGTATTTTGATTTTTCGGCTTTATAGCCTCGAGATACTGAAATTCGATATTTCAGTATTTCAAGATTATAAAGTGAATCCATGTATGTATATATATATATAGATATAGATATAGATATACATGCACACACACGGTTTACTATCATGTTACTGAATCACAGAACATATTCTTAAAAAAAGAACAAATTGAATAGTAGCATTCTGTAGTTCTGAATGCAAGAAATGTTGAAAAATATGTAACATGAAGGTTGACATTAGCTTTTTTATAATTCAATTTAACTGTTAACGCGTGACTCAGCCCAAAAACACCCGGTGTGCAAGCAAAATCACAGCAGCAGACATACAAATCATATTGCATAACATCAACCTCTCATTAGCAAATGAATCCATTCATTCGTTAAAATAAATTAAAAATAATGAGGTATGGCATTTCAATATGTTTTACGCCATATATTTCAGAATTCCATTTTCCAGTAAGTGCCCTTCAGCTTTATGAAAGTAAACGTATATACATTATATATGGATCTGTTAGATTATCAAAGTTCTAAAACTTTGAAATTCATATGGCCAAAACAAATTAATCAAAGTTTCAGAACTTCGAGCATTAGGAAAAAAAAAAGATTTTTCCACATCCCCTGCTAATTAAATATACCAACTCTGTGATCACCCTACATTGTGGAAAATGGTAAATTTCCTCTTCCATGCTGTACTGTGATCTCCATTCTAAACATTAGAAATTTCAAAACTTCAATCATATGGTCCCGACCATATGAATTTCAAAGTTTTGAAACTTCGATAATCTATATATATAATTAAACTAAACCATTGTTCTAGTGTAGGCCCTCTGTTGTTTAATTTTCAAAATCTTGTTATACCTTTCCTTGTTGTTATTAGGAGTACCCAGAGTAGAAAGTGATGTCATTTGCTTTCTTTGTCTTGAAGCAATGTACAGGATAAAACTAAATGCTTACTAGTCACCCTAAAATTTTCTGTGCACAAGGTTTGCACATCAAAACCTAACCTTCCCTTCCAGCATCATTTCAGTCGGGAATGAATCAACTTTTCAGGTTCAGATAGTGAGAGCACATACTATCATATCAAAACATTCTCCACTGAGTAAAGTAATCTGTGGCTGTTGAATGTCCTACATTTCAAGTAAAAGTGAAGGGAACTCCCTCCCATATGCTGCTCTTCTTTATGTTCAGACAATGAGACCACACTCTATCATACCTAAACCTCTTCCACTTAAAAAAATCAATCTGCACTCAACAGACATTCGACATTTTAAAAAAAAAGTGAAGGAACCCCCTCCCCTCTACCTTGCAGACGCTAGTATTTTTTTAATTTCAGACAAAGAGAGCACATACTTTCACTTATAAACCTTCTCCACTAAAAAAAAAAAAAATACAGTTATTAGATATCTAAAATAAAGTAAAGGTAAGTGTAACTCCCTCACAGATGCTATCCTTCTTTAAGTAAATTCTAGGTGTTTAACTACTGAAAAACAAATAGTCTAAAGCTAGCCTATGATAAGACTGGCTTACCTAATGGCATGTTCCTAAATTTTCTATTTGCCCTGCTGGAGTTTCACTTCTCCTTCTAGCTGCTGGAGTTCTTCTCCTCCTCCAAGCTCTGTATTGCCTCCCATTAACTATCAGTAGACTAACGTTTGTAGAGCCCCTTAGTGCTCTAATCTTCCTAGACTGTGCTACATAACCACTTCACTTTGCATCTGGACCCCTCTTACTTTCTCATTTTTGTTTACTTGCTCTCTTTTCCCACCCTAACCATTTTCCCACCCCACATTATTTATTCTATATCTATTTGACCACTTATACTCCTACAACATCCAATCCTGCCCAACATGTCATCCATCTGGCCATCCCCCCAATCCACCATAAATACTTCTTTCTAACATCTACACCACACCACTCACCTAGCCAACTACTGTAGGAAATATACCCTCCCACTCTTTCCCTGTCTAGCTTCCTCTACATCAGTTACCCTTTGCTACATTCACATAAGCAGTTTCAAACTGTAAGCAGCTACAACCCATTTTGCCTACTTAACATCGAAACATTTACCATGAATACATTTTCCACCACTTATAGAAGCCTTAACTACCTGCCTTCCTCTCAATCTTACCACCTCCAAAAATGCCCACACCAAAAACAATACTCTTCCAGTGATCACTCATTGCATGCTTAATTTTAGGGTCTATATTAGATCACTGAATGCTTAAAAAAGCGAACGGTGATTAATCAACCCTATGTAAGTTTCTAAGAGAAAAAAAAAAAACACTGTTCCAACAAAAAAAAATAAATAAAAAACAAAACACTTTAAACATTACATTAAGTGGGGGGGGGGGGTTCCCCCCACACCCTCCCTACTTAAATATACCAACTCCGAGACTGCACTACAGTGCCGAACAAGGAAAGAATTTGCTTAAAAGCTACTTCTCTGTTTTGCCATTTCAGTTCAACCAAGACAAATTCGAAAGAATGTTTCTTCAGTCTTCTTATAGGAACCCTTAATTTTATTACTTTTCAGACAACTGCCCAAATCAGCACACTATAAAATCCTCATTCTATAAGACAACAAAAACTCAGTTCCATATAGCTACACTTACCCATTACAAGGAAATTCATTATAGGTTTACAGATAAGTACTAGGCTAGCTACTCTTGTGGACCATTTTAAATAAGTATCAGCAACTGAATAGCCACTTACATACACTTGTCCTGTGTATATGCACTACAAGACTGTACTCGTGCAGTTTCTTACTTAGCTAGTATCCTTTATTAGATTAAGAAATCCCTGATCTGCATTACTAGAAGTCTTACAGCTCATGTTAGCCCCTGGTTAAACAGTGGCATTAAAGCAAAAAAAAAAAAAAATACAAAAGAGATTCAGCCAGAGCAGCATGAATGGTGGATCCCTTGAAACTCAATCTATCTCAGGAATTCATCACACTCAGAAATTATCCCTGGTTCCAGGACTGGAAAAATGACAATGTAGAATCCTCAAGACATGGAAACATCCCTACAATGGGATTACGCCAGGCTTAGAGGGAGGATGCCCTCCCCCCATTGTAGAAAGTAGTAGTCCACAAAAAACTCAAAAAAATGACAGTGGACTACTGTGGATAAGAAAGAAATTATGCAATGTTACTACTGTGCAAAAAGCCCAGAATTTCTTATAGAAAATTTCAAAAGATTAAGAGAGAAATTATAGGAAAGAAAAATAATTGCAAAAGAAAAACTGTGAAAAGTTTCAAATGCAAATTTGTGTTCATTAATACAGCAAATTCATGAGCAACATTACGACAGACCAAGAAACCCTGGGCCAGTTGGCAAAAGAAATGACTGAAACCAAACGTTTATGAAAGGTATAGAAAAGAAACATGGACATGGGAAAGAAAGAGAGATCTGATACGGTGCAGTATTTATGCAAAGGAAAAAGCCAAACTAATCAATACAAGAAAGCACCCCCAAAGATATTTGAAGAGAACTACAGGCAAAGGCATTCATATATGGAAAATTTTACAATATAACAAATAAGAGAACGTAGAAATGAGGATTAGTAATGAAGAAGTTAAAGAAATGGAAATTACCTGCAAAGTGAAGGATTTAGTACAGAAAATCCAACTCTGGTAACATCACAACATGATGAAATAATGAGTCTATAAATTAAGGAGAAACAGGTGGCACAGGATGCATCTTATCAGTTGCCACATGGAGATACTCTGGTGCCTTCAGTGGGAAGCCAGTGTAGAAGTCCAGCTGGAATTGCCAAGCAAAAGAAATGGCAGGAAATGGTGGCACGTCTGATGTAGTCAGTGTTATGGAGTAATAGGCCAGTGAGTTCTCATATGAAAGAGCAACAGACGACACTGGATGCAGCTGAAGAGAATATGTTACCAGAAGAAATTTTGCAACTTTCTGCAGAATGCCCACAGGAAACATGCCCACAGGAAACAGGGAATAAAGAATGTGCCCTCAGTTTAGAAGAAACAATTTAAGGAAAAAGTTGTTTGATTAACTACAGATGGATAGACATATTAAGATAAAAATATATATATATTACAGAAAGTCAATAAAACCCAAAATGTTAGAAGTCTGATAAATAAACACAATAGTCAAGACTATTAACAGAAATTCATGTGATATAATTGAAGCTAATAGGATATATTATTGTGCAGCTAAATTAATAACAGATAAAGACTTACCACATAAATACAGGGCAATTAGGTAAAGCAAGGGAAGAAATTAAATGCCATTATCAAAGTATCGAACCGAGAAAACTATAAAGCAATTAGGACAAGATGTGTCTCTGTTAGAAGAGTACAGAAGAGTGTTCAAGAAATATACTTCGTAAGATAGACATGTTAAAAGCAATGTGCAATATTAGTAGAGACCAGCATCTACCATACACTACTGCAAATAATGAAGTGAAGATATCAGCAGAGGCAGAAACATTTTACATGACCCAAAACGTTTTACAGAAAATTGGGATAGAAAGCAAAAGGAATAGAAACACCACCACCAAAAAAAAGAAAGACACATTTTGATGAAATATCTATAAAACTCTGTGAAACATAACAAACTGAAACAAAATAAAGTAAAGCTCCTAAGGGGAAAACCCCCAGGCCCAGCTGCAGCATGTAACTTCTGGCTAAATCTTTACATGAATATTTATCCCTAAGAACTATTAATATGCACAACCTGAACAAACAACAACCTGGTTAACAACAGGAAAAATGATGTTCTTCCTTTAGAGTCAGCCTGCAAGCTATCCTTAAAACTATTGACTAATATCTTGTCTTCTGACAATGTTTAAACCATATACTGGAATTGATGTTGACAGAGTTTATAGTCATTTAGAAGAAAACTCAATCGTGGCAATAGAACAAAAGGGCAGTAAAAGAAAGTCATATGCAAAAAAGGATCATTTGTTGTTATATAAAGTCATAATGAAGAATTGTAAAAAGGGGCATAATCTAAGTTTGGCATGGAGAGATTACAAAAAAGCATTTGACAGCATCCCACATTCATGGATAAAGGAGTGCTTACAGATGTATAAGATATACCCTACCTTTATCAAGTATATTACAGTGACCGTGAAACAGTGACAAACCAGCTTGCAGCTAACACATCATAAATGACAAACTATTATCCCAGGGATACAAATTTAAAGGGGATATTCCAGGGTGACTCTGTCACCTTTGCTCTTTTGTCTTGCCCTTAACCCTTTAAGCTATCTACTTAACAAGTTAGGTCATGGTAACAACTTGACTCAGACAGCAACAAAGTGTAAAGACTTCTCATCTTTTTGTGGATGATTTAAAATCATATAGGTTATCAGATGCGGAGCACAAAGCACAACTGGAAGTGGTCTCAGATGATATAAGAATGTTGTTTGGTCTTGATAAATGTGCAAAAACAAGATTTAAAGAAGGAAATCTGCAGCACCAAGAAACTATCAGTCTGGGACAGGAATTTGGTATAAAGGAACCTGAACAGGGGGGCATGTATAAATATTGGGGAATTTATGAAGGATTGACTAAATAAACAAATGCAACAAAACTCAGTAAAGAATTTTTAGAAGATTAATATTAATACTGAAAACATCCCTGACATCCAGGAAGAAAGTCCAAGATATAAACCAATTCTTCCTGTTCTGACTTACAGCTTTAGGGGTAACTGACTAGCCCCAAAATTGGCCAGTTAGCAGCGTTAAGTCTCAATTGACACTGTAATTAAATTTTTTTCTAAGTATTACATCCATGGTCCATTTCTTTCATCTAATAAAATCTGGTCAACCACAAAGAAATTAAAAGTATGATTTGGATGTTACTTAGACCAGGCACTGTTGATTTGTTTTATTCTTTTATTCTTATGTAGCTGTGCTCATGCTCATAAATCTTTCTTTTCTTTTTTTTTTTTTTTATAAACTATCATGCAGGTAGAACAGAAACAACACACACACCCTAATATAGAATTACAGTAGAAGCCCAGTTGCCTATAGAACTATGTCATTCACTTTTTCATTCATTATTCATTCAGAGAAATTTACATGAGAGGCAACACCTGGATTTTTTTGCCTATTCAGCCTATTCATAATCCTTGTTTTTTTTTTTTTTTTTTTTTTTTTTTTTTTTTTTTTTTTTTCCCTAGTTGACCCTAGCAGTCAGGTTGCAGGTTCAAGGCAGGAGAGAGAGAGCACCATTTGCTGTAATTCATTCCACCACTAACACACCACCAAACCCGAAACCCCTAAAGGTGGAGGCGGTCCATATTCATTAAGGATATCCACACCTCCAAGCCACTTGCTCAGCAGCTGCCAGCATAAATGCATCCAAGATTATCCAAGTTCAACTAACTCTGAGGCAAAGCCACTTAGCCAGACAGACCCTTGCCCCAGACCCCCCCCACCACTGCCCCAGTCCTCTAAAATATTATTTCAATACTCAATATAACAAATACACCCAACACTCCTATTTCAACTACCCTACCAACTACCCTACCATTTCAAACTACAACAAAATGTTTTGCTCAACTTTTGCTCATGCATTTCTGGCAATACTCAACATTCCTTCTGATCCCCAATATCCTAGACCTGGTCATCAGCAATATCCTAGACCTGGTCATCCAATACAGTCAGCAGGGGTGTGATCTCCACATCGAGGTCAGCTATCGTTGGTAGATCTGACCACAAGCCTATCACCCTAGACAGACATCCACATCCCCACCCACCACCCAAAGAAAAACTTCAAAAAATTTCTTCAACAAGTGGCAAACACATTCTTAAGAGAGTAGGCAAAACTCATACAACCCCATGCAGATGACAATAGAGGGTACAACTGCTTGATCCACGACATGCATGCATCAGCTAAGGCACTTTAGTGCATATCCTCCATGCTATCCTACAATGTCCAGATATTCTCAAAAAAAATAAACTCAATCTGGTGGTCTAAGAAGAAAAACAAACTCTAAAAGAAGAAAAAACTGTTGAAAAGAGAAAAGAACCATCCAGATCCTGAGTTCCAAATCCCCTCAAGAAAAGCTCCAAAGCTAGTTATCCCTCAAAAAAATCACTGAATTCTAAAGACAACCCAAAATTTTCAAGGATTCTAAAGAAAACCCCAATAATTACAATAAATCTAAAATGAGTTACTTACTCAACAGAACTAAATATTACAGACTAACTGATATAAATAACTAACTACACAGAGGTTCAGTACTAACTTCCCCCTCTCACCCCTAAAGGCCTACCCCTTTTCTACCCAAGAACTTTACAGTGGACATATGCACATAACACAAGAAAAACTCACAAATTAATCCAACCAAACAGCATAAACTTAACTCCAGCACCAACTCAAGAATGAACTTCAGCATCATGAACTACAGAATGAACTGGCACCCCACCCTCATGCATGGCACTCACCTAGAGAGTCAGGCTTTGTGCCCATCAATCATCATCTCGACAGTTATCCCTGATCCCCCAAACGGCCAGTGCATGCACCAGACCCTGGGAACTACCACCCCAACTGCCCTCACCCACCCTGGCCCCATGCCCCGGAATCATCAGGTATAGGAGATCATATCACCATTCATAAGCAACTGAAAAAACACAGATCCATACATCAAACCCCCACACAGTTTGGACTTTCACACAGCCTATCTAGATCTCGCCAAGGCATTGAACACCATCCCCCACTCTGGAATTGTAGATAAACTCACTAAACTAGGTATAAATCCCTATGTCACAAGATGGGTTGCCAACTGGCTTACTGAAAGAACCCACACTGTGAAAGTAGCAGACTCCAAATCAGACTTCAGACCAGGACTCCAAATCAGACTTCAGACCAGTGACAAGTGGAGTACCATAGGTTTCAGTCCTGGGTCCTCTCCTGTTTGGTATCTACTTCTCTGAAGTACAGGCTAACACAGAAGTTCTTTGGCTAACTAAATTCACAGATGACTGCAAACTAGAAGCCATAATTGAAACTCCTAATGATGTGGACATCCTACAAAAGGGTCTCACTGAGACAGATGCCTGGTGTCAAAGACATGGTCTCAAGCTCAATGCCAAAAAGTGCATTGTCATCTCCTTTGGTAAAAACTCTGTACCCATGAAGTACCACACAGGCGGCAGTCTACTTAATGCCAAATGTGTGATAAGAGACCTTGGGACCTAGGTGGACATAGTCTCTCCTTTGATAATCACATCGCCACAGTAGACTGGAAATCCTTCTACATGGCACACCTCATTATCCAGGAAAAAGAGCTCATTGTTCCCCTCTACTTGACACTCATTAGACCCATTATAGAGTACAACTTCCCTTTTGGAATGTACCTCACAAGTCATCTGCAGCAGTTGGAAAGGCCACAGAAGGACCTCACAAAGAGGATTACTGGCCTCAAACAGATGCCTTACACTGACCATCTCAAAAAACTCCAGCTTTACTCTGTCGCATATCGCCTACTCCGAGGTGATCTCTGCCTAACATATAAATCTATGTCAAACCAAGAGCTGTTAGACATGCTATACCTAAAGAAATCCCAGTCCCTCTGAGCTACATGCTCTAGTGACCGTTTAGTCACCACAATAAACAGGACATGCTGGAGGGATAGATTCCTGTCCCAGAGACTACCCATACTCTGGAACAAGCTACCTATCTATGTCAAGCAAAGTTCCTCATTAGCACTCTTCAAAAAAAATCTTGTTGAGTGGATAGAAAATAGCAAATACACTCCAAGGATCACATCTGTGGCTCTGTTCGACAGGGGCACAGGAAAATAACTTTCTTGGGTGGCGTAAGCCAGGGAACTTGTTGGCTAGGCTTACTTAGGCTCTTGCGCCAATAGCCTACTACCTACCTATGAACCTATGAGTCATCTCACTGATTGTGTGTCTCAGGCAGGTATGAGCCTAGCATGGAGCAGCATATAACATTCTCCATTGATGATGCCATGTTACCAACGGAAAATGACTGATTTTACCAACTGGTTTAGCTTCTAGTGTCAGTCCAAGAGGGTACAGTATTTGACAGCCTGGGAAGGCATGGTTGACAGACCACGCTGCTTTGCCTGGGATGGTCTGCATTTATTCCATCTAGGCTTTCAGATACTGGCAAACACCATTTCCACCCATATAGTATCTTTTTAGGAAATGAGAAACTGATAAACCTCCTGACCTAACCGAACTTAAGAAGGAATATCTGAATGTAGTACTGCTTAGTGCTATAAATCTTAAGAAACTCCACTACCTACAAACCTCTCTCTCCCTGGACAGTGTAGTAATGCAAGTAAGGTTTAAAGTTGTGAAAGTACCCCGCAATGCGAGGTCATAATGTCTTTCACACCTTTATACCAGCTACTGCACAGAAGGAACTAAAGGTGGAGGAGTGTCTATCTACATTAAAAACAACCTCAAATCCAGACTAGTTAAAGTGAAAGACCCACTGGAACTCATACATGTGCAACTCACTGAAAACAGGGTCTCGTACCATATCCTTGCAACCTATAGGTTCCCCCTCTATGTCTGAAGATACTCATGCTACACAATGCTCACGGGGGATCTCAACTACCCCTTTATAGATTGGGAATCCTATACCACTTTTAATGCACAAGCCCAGTGATTCCTAAACTTCGTTAATATCAACATCCTGGAACAGTTGGTCCATTCTTCTACCACGAGTAGAAACATCTTTGACCTTATACTTTTGAACATGGGGGAGCGATGTTCCTCACCCAGTTGTTAGATCTCACTATAAAGCAGCATTCCTTGAAATAAAATTTAAATCCAGGGATATCGATACCAAACATTTTTAGGAACTATTCCAAGACAAACCTCTCTGAACTAAGCAACACCTTGGCTAAATTTCAGGCATCTCCAAACCCAGTAAACACCATAGCATATGCTGACTTATTTAGAAAATCTCTATTCACCCATATTGATAGCTGCACTGAGTGAACTATGCCCAGTCATATTAAGAATAAGACAAACTCAAAAGACAAGCCACCCTGGTGGAATCACAATATCAATTGTTTATTCAACAAAAGAAAATAAATCTTGGCTAAATGTAGGAAGAACAAGGCCCTACATACTAAAAGGCCCATACCAATCTAAACTGGCAGCTATGAGGGTAAATTAATACTTCAAAGGCTACATTTGAAGTAAAACTAGCTTCTCAGGTAAAGGACAACCACAAAGCTTTCTATAACTATGTCAGTAACCTCAGGGGAAATATGTAACAATGCTCAGAACTTATTGTAAATGACATTACTGACACTGAACTGGTGGCCATTTCCAAACGTTTGGCTGACAGGTTTAGTTCAAATCCCCCCACTCCACCCGGTATTACAAAGGAAATACCACAAACACCCCAACCATTATTAGGGAACAGGTCATCAATGTACTTTCCAAGGCCAAAAACACTGCATCAGTGGGGCCCAATAACATTCCAGGATGCTTGATAAATAGTATGAAACATGACCTCTTTGGTCTACTTGAATCACTTTTCAGCTGGAGACTACAGTCAGGATTTGTGCCCAAGGAATGGAAGATGGCTACAGTCATTCACCTGCACAAAGGAGGTCCAACCACTGATCCGGGTAACTAGAGGCCCATATGTTTGGCCAGCCTCATATGTAAGGCCAATGAAAGAATCATCAAGAACATGTTAAATTAGGACATAGATAACCTGAAAACACTAGACCTATCATAATTTGGCTTTGTTAAAGGAAGGTCATCTGGTGGACGTTTGACAGGCTAAACAAAGCAATGGATGAAGGCAAGACTGTGGACGCAGATTACCTCAACCTAGCCAAGGCTTTTGATGCAATATCCCACTCAGGCATTAAAGACAAGCTAAATAATGTAGGTATAAACCCATTTGTCACCCACTGGTAGGACTCAGGAGGTCAAAATATGTGAGAACACCTTCACCAAGAAGCCAATCACTACTGAAATTCCCCCATGGCTCAGTACTGGGCCCACTCCTTTTTGGGATCTATTTATCTGAAATTAAAGTGAATGCTGAAGGTTTATGGCTGACTAAGTTTGCAGATGATTACAAGCTGGGGATTATAATTGACTGCCCTGCAGACACTAGCATTTTTCAAGAAGGCCTATCTCTGAATAACAAAGTATGCCAGTGCCATGGTCTCAAACTCGGTGCTAATAAATGCATAATTGTAGCCTTTGCGAAGTCAAACATCCCAGCTAATTACCATGTTGATAATGCACCCCTAAGAGATGACCCAGTGGTCAGGGATCTGGGTATGCACATAGACAATGACCTTACCTGCTACCACCACATGGCCACAATGGTGAGGAAATCCTTTCATGTTGTGCAACTTATAAATAAAGGCATTACATCTAGGTCCAAAGCGGTCATTATCTCACTGTACTCTGCTGTTATCAGACCAATCATAGAGTACAATGCTCCCTTCGATATGTACCTGAGCAGACATATGCAGCAACTAGAGTGACCTCAGAGTTTCCTTACAAAAAAAAATACAAGGCATAACAAACCTGCCTTACACAGAGCACCTTAAAGTCCTTTCCCTCTATTTAGTCTCCTCCTATAGATTGCTGAAGGATGATTTATGCCTGGCTTACAAAGCATCAGGAAAATCTGCATATTTGTAAGTTAAACAGTACAGAAATACAAGGCCTAAGGACTTGAATTTTGTCTGAGACTTAAACAGAACATGCTGGAGAGACAGATGTGTGTCCCACAGACCTTTTCTGAACTTGTTAGGTTTAAACCTGCCACTAAAGAAGCTCACAGGTCTGAGAGAGTAACAGCTTGTATGCCAGAGACCCTCCACTGCCGTTTTACTTATCTTGCCACCCTACTGAATTATAGTATATACTGTGGGGTTACATCTGAAAACAAAAAACAGAATCCCATGCGTGATTGTGGGGTCTATATTACATTATCAAATTTTCAAAACTTCCAATCTAATATGGTCGACACCATATAATCGAAGTCTTGAAACATCGAAAATGTAATAAAACACAACAACCTACAAAAAACAAACCATGTAAACACTCTAAGCAGGGGGGCAAGCTCCCCTGCATCCCACATCCCCCCACTACTTAAATATACCAACTCCAAGATCGCACTACAGTGCAGAAAAGGGAAATCTTCCCTTTTTGCACAGTACGGATCTCCGTTAAAAGATTCGAAGTTTCAAGAATTCGATCATATGGTGTCGACCATATCAGATTCGAAGTTTTGAAACTTCAATCTTCTGATATAGACCTGTGACTGTGCAGGATGTGGGTGGTGTTACTACTGCCTTGTTGGGTTCTTGCTGGAAAAGGAAATTCATAGTCATGCTGAGACACACGGCTACCACTGCCATAAATCAGTGCAGCCTCCAGGGTTAGATACCATATAATTTTATATCTTTCTAACTTAGAGCCAAGAGTTACTGCTTTCATATTTCTACAGAGTGAAAGTCAGGGTCAGTTTTAAAAGTAAAGTGAGAATTGGGCTATATACTTGTATAAAATGAATCATCAGTTTCAATATGGAATCATTTAGTGAAAATATATTCTTGTCAGACTGGTCCTTGAACATGGCAGGGGTTATAAGGTTTATCTCCAAGCAAATTAGATAAAACCAGCCAGATATCATCAAGATGTCATCCTATATGAAGAGATCATCAGATTTTATGTCAACCCAAGGTGTGTGTGTGTGTGTGTTGTACATTTTCTGTGTATGTTATTTATATATACAGTCTGATGGCACTTTTCTATCATAGTTTAAGACATATACCAGAAAATACACATACATTAAATTTAGAACCATATTAAGAGAAAATCTGTTCAGTGATGAATAATACAATTTTTGCATACTTAATAATTAAACAGGAGACTTAGATTATATAATCAGTTATTCAAGAAATTTACTGCAGCATAAACTATAAATTATTTATAATAGTTAAATATACTGTTAATGTGCAACATTAGTCATTTAACAGATACATTAAGTCTTAAAAAGGGAAGCACAGAACAGGGTAATCTTTGTAAAACTGAAATATGAAAATGTCAAATATCTGGTAGAATTAATTGATCAATGACATATTTTTGTAGCCACAAGTCAATCCATCTGAAAATGCTGTAGTTCTATGCATAGAATATCCCAGTCCCAGGACACGTTAGTCTGTTTATGAAAATACTGAAATGTGAAAACTTCAAAATACACCCCAAAACAGGGGTATATAGAGTCGCGTTGGCATGCTAGAAGGCTTTCTGACTCAAAATTGACAAGCACTTTAGCTGGTTGTAAGGCATTGATTGTTAAGGAGATGGGAGTAAGATTCTAGGGCACAGAAGTTGAATATGGAATAATTTACTTTATTTTTAATCAGCGACTTCACCTTGACCTCATTTTTATCAGTGAGGTAAGTACACATGTATGCATGTCAGTGGTGGGAAATTGTGAAGAGTGAAGTTTAGTTGTTTCACCCTGTACAGATTGCTGATGCTGGTAGATCATATATATTTGCAAACGGGAGGGTAATGTATGTTTGTGTATGTCTGTGTATGCCTGTCTGGGACAGTGGATGAGTGGATCAGTTATTAGTGAGTGTCTGTTCATGAATAGTTATTGTAAGCATGTCTGTGCATGAGTAGTTAATAGCAGGGACGTCGGGAGGCATACGCACTGTACTGATTTCAGTACAACGTATGTAGAAGGGGGGGTAGCATTTTAAACTTTTTTCCTTCGCGCTTTACTGCACAATGACGTCAGCGCGCTTTAGGCAGCCAGTCAGCGCTCCAAATGCTTTCCGAGCGGGTAGCGTTTCAAACTTTCGCGCTTTAAACTTTATGTTTGTCACACTTTACTGCACATTGGGACTGGGACTCTGGGAGCTCCAAATATTTGTCGAACCGGAGGATTCGTTATGTTGGTGTGAGCAGGATTCGCTTTACTGCACGTTGGGACTGTGTGTGTGTGTGTGTGTGTGTGTGTGTGTGTGTGTAAATGCCCCAGGTGGGATGTACTGGTGTGATTACTCATGGTGGTGTGGTAGGGAATACCTCAGGCTTGAACCCTGTACCTTGTATGCAGGTGTTAAAGACCAAAATTCCCTACCCACCACCATTTGTAAAAAAATTGCAGATTTTTGCCTCATATTTGATCTGATCAATATTTGTATGTATCTGTGGGTTTTAAATATTGCAATGCTTGAAATTTGATGGTGCAGTGGTAGCAACGTAGCATTGATGCCTCACAGCTGTAGGTTCTTGGGTTTGGTTCTTGGCTGGGGTGCCTTCTTTGTGTGTGGGGGGGGGTCTGTATCTTCTCCCTGTGTTTGTGTGGGTTTGCTTTTGTGTCCTCCCATGTTACAAAGACATGTCTGCATTATTTTTTCCTGGGCCTCTGCTGAGAATTGTGTTTTCTTTTGCTCCGAGTCAGACTGTCCTGATTAACAAATTGACAGGCATTTAAATGTCAGACTTCAGGTTTCTGAATGTTTACTTCCTTACATATTTGATGGTGCAGTGGCAGTATTGTTGCCTCACAGCTGTAGGTTTTCTGGTTTGATTCTTGGCTGGGGTGCCTTCTGTGTGGAGTCTGCATCTTATCCCTGTGTTTGTGACATAGTAAAACAACTTTTTATTCTAGCAATAAATATGTACTAACAACCTTTTTTATAGCAATTTTTTTAAGTTTATGACTATTTGAAATTTGTCCTTATTTTTGGGCCTGTAGTACCCTGTTATTTGCTTTGTCCAGGTTTTTTGTGCTAAGGTTGACAGCTATGGCAAGAACTGAATTCACTGAATATGTTTGAGGGCTGTATTCCCTCATTACTGGGTTTGTCCAGGTGTTTTGTGCCAAGAGGTTGACAGCTATGGTGAGAACTGAATTCATTAAATGATAGCCATTTAAGTTTCAGTCTTCCTCTCTTTCACAAAGCAGGTGATTTGGCATAGTGGTATGTTGTTCTGACTATTTTGCACAGTGACCTTGGCAGTAAAATGTATGATGGTAACACAGCAGTTTATTCTAGCAGCTTTCCAAGATTATACAAGCAATGTTTAATGTGTTCCTGTTTTTTGCCCCTTTGACCCACCCCAATAAATTTGGCTTTTTCCAGATTTCTTGTGCTGCGAAGTTGAGATGTAGTTGAGTATTGCGTAGATTTTACAAGGAACTGAGAGCTGCAGGGGAAGAGAAGTTTAGTGCTGATTATGCAAAGTTGGCTCACATTGCTAGTAGCACAAAATGTTGTGTACTTGCTTTTAATGCAGAAGGTTGTTGGTTCTACTCCCATAAGGGGTGAATGCTGCTGTACTGAAAGTTAAGACACTAACTATGAGCCTGTTATCAGTTTGCCATCCATTTCCTATTGCAATATTACTAGCTTATTATTAATGTAATTTAGGCAATTTATTCCTCAGGGCATCAGACACTATTTTTCGGTGAAGTCATGAAATATAAAGGTGATTGCTAGCAGCAACCTCTTCATTAGTTAGATTTATTTAACGTGGAATTATTTAGATGATTTTTTTTACTACTTCAGAGATTGTGCATATTATTTACTGATAATGGTGGACTGTAGAAGTTTGACTAGACTTTTATGATGGAAATGTTCTGAATTGGGCAGTTTTGTTTCATTGTTTACTGGAAAAATGTTCAAAGCAATAGGAAGGTGTATCAAAGAGCACATGTATGTTTCATATGCAAGGGGCCTATGATTTAAAAGCAGCCCAGAATTAATTTTTATCTGCCATGGGTAAAATGTATTTTTCTTTGAATGTGGGTTTTAATGTTTCAATGAATGTGAGTTTCAAGGGCAGAGAAGTTTTAATGCCAAGTTTGTTTAGCAGATGTCTTAGTGTTTGTGCTGTAAAATGCAAAATAAAACTTTCAAATGAAGTTCAAATCATCATAGAAGTAAATCAGTATGCACATTAGTGTTTATGGTAAATGGAGTGAAATAGCAAAGTAATGGATCATTGGAATGGCTGCAGGGGAGGCTCCATTCGACCATGGTTTTGTGAGGGGGAAGGGCGGCAAACTTAGACAGCCCCAGCTGAACTATACCTCCCAACTGTCCAGATTTTCAAAGAATGAATAAATTTTTTGCTTCTTATTTTTGGTTTGTTCCTCAATTTGTGGTTTTCTGGCAAATGATTTAGGAATTAAGTCACTAAATAATGACACACTAGTTTCAGACTTTATAACCTTCAGATAAATGCATGCTAAAATAAGACCTGTTCTATCAACTGTCCCAGTTTATACAAGAGCAATTTTTAGTACTGTTTATATGTTCCCTCAATATATTTGGCCTTGTCCAGATTTATTGCATTAACAGGTTGAGAGGTACATGCAAATTGCTTTATAGAATTAGGCATAGCCAAACCTCAACTGTCCCTGATTTTGGCTCAAAATGTTGCTCTAATGATCCCTCCACAAAATATCAATTTTGGAAGAAAACATAGAGGGTTTACTTTACTTTTATAAATAACTGTAATGATCAGAGTTATACATTACATTTATTTCAGAAATGCATGTAGATTCTCTAATTTTGTCAGCTGCTCTAAGTTAACTGTGCTCATATTAAAATGGTGTCCCTCCTTTGACAGGTTCCCAGCTGTATTGTCTGGCAATTTTATATTTTTGCATCACATTTTTGGTCCGTTTTTCATAAAATTGCAGTTTTCTGGCAAATTAGTGGCAAATTGTTAAAGACTGAAGTTAGAAAATAATGCAGACATTTCAGTTTCAGATTTCATACCTTTCAGAAAATTCGTACTGATGCAAGACCTACTACTATTCTATTATCTTTCTAAGTTTATAAGAGCAATATTTAAAAAAAAAATGTCCTTATTTGTGGGCCTTTGCCTCAGTTTTATTTATGAGTTTGTTGCTGTAAGAGGTTGAGAGGTTGTGTGTGTGTGATAGGTAGCATACCTCTCAACTGTCCAAATTTTGCAGAATGTCCAGATTTTTGCCCCATATTTTTTGTCTGTTCCTCATAAATTTTGTGATTTTCTAGAAAATCATGGAAGGGTGAAATTGCTAAATAATGACAGACATTTGAGCTTCAGACTTCATGTCCTTTAGAAAAATTCACACTAGCACAAATCCTGTTATTCTAGCAACTTTCTAAGTTCACGAGAACATTATTTAATAAATGTCCCTGTTTATTTTAGGCTTTGTCCATATTTCTTGCACTAAGAGGTAGGTAGGGGTGTGTGTGTGAATGAAACATCCTAGTTAGTGGTAGCAGGTGGTTAGTAATTTACTCAAGCTCAAAACCTGCACCTTAGTTACAGAAAACAAAAGCATAAAGTCTCTACCCCAACTACCATGCTGCATTTTTCAAAGAACTGACATTTCAGGTTAATTTTCAATTCAAGGAACTGAGTTTGAGTGAATTTATATTACATTACTGAAGAGGCATTACAGCGAATGCCTCTTCATCAACACTAAAAGAGCGAACCGTGAATTACGAGAATGGCCGTAGCTTGGCTGGAGAGGGGGGTAGCAGTTTGAGAGTTGTCAGTACAAATTTGAAAATCCTAGCTACACCCCTGGTTAATAGTGAGTATAGGTGTGTGTGTGTGTGTGTGTGTGTGTGTGTGTGTGTGTGCATGTGCGTGTGTTGTGCAATTGTGTATCTTTTGATTAGGGTTCAATGCGTGTGTGTGGTGTGCTCAGTACCTGTTCTTCATAGTACCACAGGTGATAGGAACTCTGGTGTGCAGTTATGCCAAACAAACAGTAGACATTTTCATAATCATGAAAAAGTCTCAGGTCATGAGATTTTGTCCTTGAATCGGGATATGGTACTGCAGTACAATTTAGGCTAGACTTTACCTAGTCCATTATCAGTGCAGGGTAAGATGGGCTGTACCACAATTTACTACAAATACTATACCACAGGTTTTGTTAAAGGCTCTTCCTCTGTCACTGTTTGATGCAAACTACATTTTCCTTCATTAAGGAAGATCATATTTTTGTTCCAATTTTGGGTGGCCACGGAGGTGCAGCATTTAGCATTGCTGCCTCACAGCGAGAGGTTTGCCAGTTCGATCCTTGGCTTGGTGCCTTCTGTGCGTAGTCTGCATGTCTTCCCTGTGGTCGTGTGGGTTTCCTCCAGGTGCTCCGTTTTCCTCCCACTTCCCAAAGACATATGTGGATTGGACACTCTAAATTGCCCCTAGGTGTAAGTGTGTGTGTGTGTATGCTTTCTGTGGAAAGTTGGGAGCCGGGCTGGCAATTCAACACCGTAAAACTCCACTGTCAATCATGAGTGGACAGGTGATCCACTGTGGCGACCCTAACTGAGTAAAGCCAAAAGAAGAAGATGTTTTTGTTCCATATTTAAGCAGCCTAGACTTTTGAAAACAGACATAGAATGACATGAAATAATACCTCCTGAGCATTAAATGCCAGATGCAACATTTAATTGATCTCTGTTCCCCGACACACAAAAACGGCATCTTCTGCAGTCTAATACTAATAACAAAAAGCAAGTCAGAAAACAAAAATAAAGTCACATTTAATGACATTATTTGGGGTGTAAATTAGAAAACCGTGGATCTCTTCATTTTTCTGCACTGATGAAACTAATGATTTCTAGGAGGTCAGCATGGACTGGCAGTTAAAGCCACCATTTATTAAATCAAAGAACCTTAAAATGTATTGGGTTAAATAGTGCAGTCTGGCATACCATGTCTAATTTTAGCTCTCTTTCTATAATGTCAGTACCTTAAAATAGAATATTTGCAAAAGTTGCAGAAATTAAGTGAAATGTCATATTAGCTATTTTCTGTGGGAAATACATAGATAATTAGATCTAAGCCTACTATGTTACCTCAAGTGAATATAAGCTCTAAATATTTTTACTCCAGCAGAATGAAATTTCATGCAAACATGTGAAAGTTGCAAATAAGATTTTTTTGGAGGAGTGCTGCCCCCTCCACTCCTACACTCCTTTCACTTATATATTCTCATTCTAAAGTCACTCTAATTCAAAGAAACAATGATCCCTTTCACAACAAGAAAAAATGAAGACTCCTTCACTGCTACCCACTTATGTCAAAGTATTACTAACTTGTTAGTATTACGAAGTTTGATGATTAACATTTAAACATTATGAAATGAGTACCAATTAAACACATCGTGAAGAAATCATATTGAGCCACAATGCACATGTCATCTAGAAAACAAGCAGTTCTACTATCTGTTTGCTTGGGATGAGGTACTTTGAAAATGTTTGTGATGTTTTTGAATGTGGGTAATTTCAAAAGACATACCTTAGGTGATTAGCATGACCATAGGGGAATTATATGGCTGCACAATTTGATAAGTCTGCCAGAATTGCTGTAAAGACTTATTTATTTCTATTTCATTTATTATTTTAATTTTAACCAATTACAAAGCTGATGCAATTGAAGAACACTTGCTTAAAATGACTATGGTGTTAGTGCCTTATCAGAAAAGTACTGCAAAGCTCTTAATTTCCTGGTTTCCTGTTGTTTTACTTGGCCCCACCTGTGATCTAGACAGCTAGTCAAAGAAATCTCACAGAGCAGACATGCTCTGTGACTGTGTCTAGACTGTGGGTAGGAATGAAAGAATGGAAGTAACATCAGGAATTCATAGATGCAGCAAGAAGTCTACAAGAGCATGCAGTGTGTTCAGTCTGCAGTTCATGTAGAATGGTTTTGGTTTGAAGTATATATATATTTTTTAATATAACAGCAAACAATCCAATATTGTGGGCAGTGGATGAGTTTTGCAGGAGTGATTTGCATTTGTGAGCACTAAGTTGAAATACTTTATGCAGTGACATGCTACTGTGTCTGACACAGAACATTACATTATTATTATTTTTATTACATCCAGACATCTGAAGTGTACACAGTAAACAAATGTATTCTAATTGCTGGGTATAGAGGTTGTTTATGGATTGAAGTGACTAACGCTGATGATCACTCATCATTTAATTAATTATAATTAGACAGCTGTCAAATGTCTCTGTTTTTTCTGAAATTTCTTGATTGTGCCTCATATTTTTGACCTGTACATCAAAAAAACATTCATTTTTTTCTGGTTAAATCTATGAGGGCTACAGTCAGACAATAACTATAAACATTAGAGTTTCATACTTCTTATTCTTCAGAAAATGCATGTTGATGAATAACTGTTATTATATTAACCGTTTTAAGTAAGTTACACTAGCAATGAAAAATATCTCTGATTTTTGGCCTTTGTCCCCCATTATTTTTGGCTCGATACCTGATTCGTGAGAAAAGACACTGAAAGCAGTTTAACACTCATTATTCTTACTTTGCATGACTAATACATATTTGCTGGAAGCAATACATAATAATTTAATTTGACAGCTAGTGTGTGTGTGTGTGTAAAACTATGGAAATAAACTATTGCTTTTATTTTTATATTACAATCACATATCTGAGGTGTAAACCACCAACTAAACTGATGTAGTTTCTAGGTATGGGGGCTGTCTGTTATTTGAATTGTCTAAGCCTGCTTTTGTATACTTAAATTAAAAAGTCATCATTCTTTATTTGTCAGCAGAGTGGCACAGTAGATAGTGTTATCATTTCACAGCAGGCGGTTCTCTGGTTCAGTTCTTGGCTGAGGTGTCTTCTATGTGGAGTCTGTATGTCATCCCTGTGTTCATGTAGGTTTCCTCCCATATTCCAACGACATGCAGTAGGTGGATTGGACACTCTAAACTGGCCAGCCAGTGGATATAAAAAGTGTACACAGTCCTGTTAAAATGCCATATTTTTGTGATATAAAAAAATGAGACCACAATAAATCATTTCAAAACGTTTCCCACCTTTAATGTGACCTATAAACTGTACAATTCAATTTAATAACAAACAAATCAGTTAGGGGAAAAATATAAAAAAATAAAAAAAATGTACAATAAGTTGGTTGCATAAGTGTGCACACCCTTAAACTAATACTTTGTTGAAGCGCTTTTTGATTTAATTACATCATTCGGTCTTCTTGGGTAGACACCTGCCATCAGACCTCAGAAGTGTACACAGAGGGTTGCCATGGCATATCTAGTGCACTGTATTCGATAGGAACAGCAGACTGGAATAAATTACTGTGATCATTATTTTTTACTATCCTCACAAACAGATATTAGATATGCTTACATGTGGCTACTTTTTGGGGGTAGAGCCAATGAGCATGCTGCTTAAATAGGACTAAAAACTGTTTGAAATATATTACTTTGACTATTTGTTTTTTCACTGTTGTACCAAATACACACAAATAAAGTGCCTGTTTTTGTGGTACAGGTGAGGAGGCATACTGTGTATTTGTATTACAACAACTTGAAATGCATGGCTGTGGCCAATTGTTTTTTCACTTTCATCCTAATCTAACACCAGAGAGTTACACAGAATCTGTTTTTTTTTTCTTTCTTTCTCTTCGATATTTTTTGAGGGGTATGGTGGCAGATGTGTGATTCTGCAAACTGTCTTAGTGTTTCAGGTGACTTCATAATATGAAAGTAAGAACTGGATGACCACTCACAATCTTCTTGTAGTAGACAGCAGCTGATGACAGATGTTACATTTGTAAACCAAGAATGCTGACAACACCCTGTCTATAGGCAAATATGCTAATGGTACAGGAACTGACATGGGATGCTGCATGCTTTGAAACGAGAAGGTGTTAAGCTACTCCATCATACAGATGAATATGCTGATAGTACAGGAGATGACACCCATTGCTCCCTGTATTGAGAGGACACGCATCTATCCATTGTCAGTGGCCCATCTTAGACCATCTCTCTAAACAGAAGCTTACTGATAGGTGCTGACCATATGGAGAACAGATGGTAGCTATGTGTAACTTATCCGTACTACATGGAAGTCCATACTGTAAGCGTGGAACCACTATCATGCAAGAAATAAGTTTGCGTATCACTTACAATAGCTCCATTTGTGACTTCAGAGAGCCTCATGGATGATGCAGCAGTAGTGTCCATGGCTGATTCACTATCCATCTTGGAATAGTTACAGGATATTATGTATCAGAATGCTGAGAAGCACATAAAGCTTCTATCTATAGTGGCAAAGTACTCTGCAGGCAAGAAATGACTGTGTAAAGTAATGCAACTCCCTCATGTTCTTGTGGCCATCAACTTCATTTACACATGATAAACACCCTGGCCAGAGATGATGGCAGTGATAAATCAACAAGGGGTGGCATAAGGTCAAGGGGAGAAAACCAGAAAATCGTGGCAACATTCCTTGATACTGTGCATGATTCTTTCATATGGAGAAGTAATTTCCTACGGATTATATTTCACAAAATCACCAGCCTGCTACTTTGATATACACTACATAAAACACAAATGGTTGACACTCAACAAATAAAAAAAAGATGCATTTTACACAAGGGGCTAGCTGTCCTACACCTCTAATATACTGGACTGCACCCTCACTTCTCATGCCAATTATACCAACTCAAAGATCACAGAACAGTAAGGGTGGGGCAAAATCCCACTCCCCACTGTATAATGATCCCCCAAAGCAAATGCCAGCCTCCAGCAATGAACCAGCAGTTCATTAGAACAAGCTTCATTCATAAATGTCCGAT
Source organism: Protopterus annectens (assembly GCF_019279795.1). Classification (NCBI taxonomy): domain Eukaryota; kingdom Metazoa; phylum Chordata; order Ceratodontiformes; family Protopteridae; genus Protopterus; species Protopterus annectens. Next base: position 1,368,555,700 of record NC_056743.1, read on the forward strand.
ATATCAAACGTACAACAAAACACAATGAACCCATACTAAGACACAAATTTATAACTACAGACATAACTCAAGGATTTCTAGCAGGTTGGTACCACACTTATTATGCAGGATGTTATGTAAATGAAAGCCAATGAAACCAGTCTCAGGCACTATAAGAAAACACATTGCCTATTATTTCCTTTTGCCTACTCTAACGTATTCTGGTCCCAGCTTTAAAAATATCAAAGTGATCTCACAAAACAAACTTCAACTTTGTAAATAGCATGATTCTCTGCCAACCTTCCCACTGAATCCAACACTGTACCACTATAAAGGAATTACACTGGCTGGAATTCCCACATTATCTAACCTACCCGGAACTTCCACAAATCCATGACATTGTGTATAAACCTAATAGATGTCCATCCATTTACAACCTCATACAAATGTCTAAACCTTCCAGGCCACTATATTCATCAGACAAATACCTATAACATGTATCCAAACCCAACAATTATGCTGGCAAACCACTACACTCCCAACACCTGGCTAAAGCCTGGAACTCCATCCCACTAGCAATACAAGAACGTTCCCTAAAATATTTTAAAACTCAACTAAAGCCCTGCCTGTTCAGTTGTCATCTTTGTACATGTGAAGTTGCTTGCTAATCTCTAAACCATTACTGTCACTATTCTTTAAAGTAACTGGCCATGATACTATTTCTTTACAATTTCTAACTATATGACTATCATCTAATCCTCTCAACTACTCTCTCTCTTCCCTGGACCTCCACAATACTCCTTCATAACTTGTAACCATCTTCATTCTGTAATTACTTCAGTGTCACCTACTCAATATCTACTTTCAGCTGAATCCATTTGATAGTAACTTGACTTATAAGCTTGATATTAGCGAATATTTTACTGTATTCTTCATTTAATTGTCATGTTTTCATTAACTGTTGTATCATTGCAATTATATGCATGTTAATTTATTATTCTGTGTATTTACATGTATTGCTCTATGTATGTACATTTAGTATTTTTTGATTAAATGTAATATGTGAGGGGGTGCTTTGTAATATACATCCAGGTCATAATGTGCGCAGTCCTGCCATGGAGACCTCTTGGCCCAGATGGAATGGGGGTCTACCTCAAGAATCCCAGACAATTTAAAGCAAAGATTATTAGACAACAATCCAATAACAATGCAGAATGAAATAAGGAACCACAATAGAATGTATAGGTAGACATTTGTGGTATGGCACTGTGCAAAAGAAACAAAACAAAAAGGAAAAGAACCTAATACAAACATATGCGATATGCAAAGCCCCATTTACTAGCAGTATAGAGACAACCACAGTTACCTTGATGTTGCCATAAAGGGACACACTGATATGTACATGTCTTAATACCCTATGCCATCAAACATTGACCACGTTTAACAAAATTTATAATTCACCATAGACATGGTAGTCATTACTGATGCAGGCAATAGAAGATAGACCAGACAGGTGTCCACACGCACACTGTTAGACTCAGAGGGTGTACCACACAAAAAGTTAGAGCTGTGGGGTACAACTTAAGACATGAAGATGCTTGCTAGATTTTCCAGAGTGGTATACATGTTTCTATCAGACTGATACCTCTGTGTTGCTTCACTCCTGAATGGGCATAACACATCTGCAACAGAAGCATTTTTACCACTATGAATTGGCGCATTAAAATCAGTGTCTACAATTGGGCTGCAAGTAGCAGACCACTACACTCTTGTGTAAAAAAAAAAAACACTGGTGCATAGTGGTCAACCATGGTAGGTGTGCATGTTACTGATTGTGAGACAGTACGACTAATAACCAGAACCTAGCCCTAAACTCAGTGCATGCCAGTGATTGTACTGGCTTTACCCATGCATACCTAGGTCAGTTATAATGTGGGGCATTATATACATGTGTCAGATTATATGCAGTAAATGCCATGATTGCCAGTTGGTGCTGTTTATAACCTCGTGAACCACATGTGATCCAGTAAACTTATGCAGTCTGACCTCATTCATTACAGTGCCCCTAAATGTTTTACATGGCATCTTTCAGCATCATTATGCATTAAAGTTAAAATACGCAACACACCCTTTCACTGACTCCAATAAAATCACCATAGGAAGCAAGCATCCACCACGGACAGTCACTTACTGGACCACACAACAATACATATAAGTAATGGCAGCTCTTGCATTCTTTGTACATCCTAGTCTCCTCATCCACCATTATTGCCCTTGTGCTGTCATGCTTACATCGAGTTGGTGATGGCCACCTTCCCCATATCCATCCCCACTGAAGACGATGGACATATGATCTCACTGCAGTGTTGAATTTCTTAAACTAGTAGTGCTAGAATGACAAGGTGGAACATAAGCAAAAGTAGTGTGTTGATGTTACCACTGTGTTCTGTATGCCAGCTGCCAATCCATCAGTGGAGATTGTGCCATCCTGGTTTGGCTCTAATATGAACTTCAACCTTCCTGTGTGTTATTTTCAATGTTTTTGGTTGCCATGAAGGATGCTGATGATGGAATTCCAGTTGCTCATCTTTGATATGAGATGTAAGGTGCAAGGAAAGGAGCATTTGCTGAGATGATGGTCCCCAGCTTGCAGATGATGATGCACATTCTGATAAGAGTGATACTTGCACTACAGACATGCACCCATAAAGCAAAATGTGTTCTATTTCTTAAAAGCTATCACATATACTATAGGATTGCAGCATTACACCTGCATATATCTTGCTTCACTCTCTTTAGTTAATGCTTGGAACCATGAATGTTTTTCCAGTTTATCTCCATTTCATTTTGCTTTGGCTCTGACAATGTCTGTGTAAAATTAGTACAAAGGTGCAACTCACTAGTGGAAACAATATTTATTTATTTAGTTTACTAGGAAAGTCCAACTTGGAATGAGCCATTTTTTAGCAGAGGCCTGGGGAGAAACACTCCAGACGTGTGTCTTTGTAACATGGGAGGAAATCTGAGCACCCACTGGAAACCCACATGAATGGAGGGAGGACATGCCGATTCTGCACAGAAGGCACTCCAGCCAAGAACTGAACTGGAGAACCTCTTGTTCTGAGGCAGCAATCCTAAACACTGCACCACTGTGCCATGCTTGAATATGGCCCTACTAAAAGAGACTTTGCATCACATTGTAGACAAAGACAAATATTTTAGCCACACCTTTATGGTACATGTGTACCAATTCTATTTACACATATTTCATTTATTGCAAAGGAAATACTTATGCATCATTTTCTGACATGATTATACAGATGTAAAGACATGGCCAAGGATGCTGCTAGAGGACGTAGTGGTACTAGTTAATCCCCGATTTGTTTTTGGCATCATCTTCTTTTGCCACTCATCACAAAACTAAGTCTCTAAATCTATAGTAGAAGATATTTTATGAAAAGCACTAGGTACCCACACTATTCCATGTGTGTGTGTGTGTGTGTGTGTGTGTACATGATATATAAATATATTATATACAATGATCCTACAGTTAGCACAGATATATAACATTAGGAGGAATGTGAGAATGCAGTGCCCTCCCACCCACATGTTTAAGTGTGGTGTAGGAGGAATAAAGATCCTGCTGAAAAAAAAAAACTATTTCATATTTTAACAGTGATTTTCAGTTTCCATGTGTTTGTGGGTTTATTGCTACTATCTAGGCTTTTGATATGTGAGGATCTTAAGAAGTCATACCTTCCATTCTCATGGAAGTTTTTAGCCCTTATGTTTTGCATATGAGTAACCCAGAAAGAGGTCAAAGAAAGACATTTTGGGACATTTACTTGTTGCCCCTACAGATGAAGAAAGTGGGTGCTAAACCAGGGGGTACTTTGCCATGTATTTGTTCAAATTATATCTGAATCGAGTAAGAGAAGTATTTCACTTTATGTGGCGTGGAAGACAGTCCCACAGAAGAGATATTTACTGTAATACATAACTATCCCTTCAACATGTCCTATTAAGTTGCAAAGGAAATTGAGATCCCTTGAGTGGGTATTTGCACACTTTTGAGTGTCAGACATTTGTGGACAACTCTTTATGCCATGAAACCCCAGTACTGGTTGTAATTGTTTTGTGGACATGCGGAAAGCACATGATCATGTACACAAGAATGCTTTTTCTTTGTACTATTCAACTCATGTATTTGAGAAATAAACATTTGTCTACATTCTTAGGATAAGGCTGTGTGTTCAAAATGGGTGTAGAACTGTGCCAAGGTATGTTTTATTTACCCTCCTTTTCATGATTTTAATGGACTGGGGGTAGCAATAGTTAGTCAACATCTCCAAAGTACCTGCCATGAGAAAATAAGGATTACATCTGTCTTTTCTGCAAATTATGTTGTTCTGCTATCTTTAAGCAATTGTGAACTGCAGTAGCTGTCTGCTTTATGTGAAGTGGCTGAGATGATAATTAACACCTTCGAAGTACTGTTTATTGTTCGGTCCCAAAAAAGAAATGCATATAACATGCGTTGAGCAGTGAACTTGAAGTCGAGTACTCTCTGCATGTGAGGGGGCAGAGCTAACCTTAAATTGATTACTTTCTGCACATGAGGGGAGAGTAGTAGAGAATCTGAAGTAGAGTACTCTCTGCATGTGAGGGGGAGGAGCTAACCTGGTCAATTAATCTGTATGTGAGTGGGAGGAGCTAGACTAAAATTGATTACTCTCTGTGATGGGGGGATGACCTAATCTGAAATTGATTACTCTCTGCACACAAGAGGATTGCTTTCTACATGTGAGAGTAGCAGCTGGAGTTGTGAGGTCCTAATTAATAGTGAAGGCACAGGGTATGAGTAGCTTGACCAGAGAATGGATGTGATGTAGGAGTCAAAGCAATACTGCACATGGTGTACCAGGCTGTAGTGATGAAGTGAACAGCGAGTCATAGGATAAAGCTGTCTGTTTGCCTGTCAGTCTATGTCCCCAGCCTAACTTACAGTCACAAATCTGGGTAGAAACTGAAAGGATGGGCTCATGGGTACAAGTAGCAGAAATGAGATTCCTTTACAGGGTACCTATCTTTCTTTCAAGAGCAGAGTAATGGCCTGGCAATCCATATAATCTCACAGAGCAGCCACTGTATTGCGACTCCAAGCTGAAAGGACTCGGATGAGGTTATTTTGTTATAGAGTGAGGAAGCATCTAGGTGTGGGGGGCCTTCCATCTTAAGGATACCTGAACTGGTCATGAAGTGTAGGCTTCAGGCTAGATCTAGGACATGCTGGGGGGATTATATCTCTCAGCTTGCCTGGGAAGGCCTGGGGTATCCATTAGGATTAGCTTCAGGAAAAAAAAGGAATCCTGTTCCACCTTAGAACTTCCCTGTATGACTCCCAAGCCAAATCGGCTGATGCTGTCATAGCTATACCAGTCATTTTCAACTTCAGACATACTTCATACTTGCACATTAACAGACTTTTTCCTTGGTAAAATAATGGAAGCAGGACAGGGAGTGGAGGTGGGGTGGATAGGTAACTATTGTAAGTATGAGATGCTGAGTACTTTTTTTAACAAATCTTGGAATGGAATTTATAAAGAAATGATGTCCTAAATAGGGTCATATTTATTCTCAACTTATGCAAGAATTTGATGATGTATTTCTTGATGGTTTTATTGTATTTTATCCTAAAAATATATGCTTGTTTAATAACTTGATTTGGAATGGTTATTTAATGTGCTTTCTATATATAAATCTGTTGACAAACATTGGTGAACAGTAATTTGTTTGTAATTTGTTGCCAGACTTCATTCTTACAAATTATCTCCTGAGTTGGACACTGCTGTTATGCTTAATTTGTGAGTTATATGAAAAACTGTTAAAAATCCAGTCAAAAACATGCAATTATACAACACACTGGTGAAACCTGATAAATGATATACTATACGCATATAAGCATAATGGCAAGCAAGACAAAAGAAGTACATTTGTTTAGAAATATTAATATTTTCTTTGTACGTTGATATTTTCCAGCCAGCAACCTTTTTGACCACTGATCCACTAATAAATCTCTTCAGCTATACAACCTTCTGTTTGAAATTGCATGCCTAGCTGTGCCATCTATCAGGATGCCCTGGTGGATTTGTGTATGTGACGGCAATCCCTTGAGACAGCACTCATTAGAAAAATAATCAGATGCATGAAGAATTCACAGGCATGAAATATCTGTGCATGGAACTTGTCTGCATTGGTAATACTTTCCAAAGGCTTTGCCACCCATGCAAAATGAAGAAATAATTAGGTAATTCATACATTGGTTGCTGGTTGTCACAACAGGGGCCTGTGGCACTCACCTGTAATTATCTTATAAGGAGAAGCAGAATTATGCAGCTGTGTACTGACACACTGGGCATGCCTCGCTGCTACCCGTGAATGAAGCATTGCTAGCAGAGATTCTGCTCAGATATTCTGCAGAAGAGTTATTTCCACAAAAAAGCTGGTTTCATAAACACATATCTTGAGGTTATGTTACAGGAACCAGGTGAAGCTCAACACAAAATGACCCAGTATTGTATACTAACTACACTTACAGAATCAACAAACATCACATATTGCTGCTGTACTAGATATCTGCTAATCTATGATAATTCTGTCAGTCTAGTAAAGAAACAGACAAGGAACAAACAGACATGACACTTCTGTCACTCTTTTTTAGAAGGAATACATTTTTGTTGTATTCTCGTACTCCTATTTGAAATTAAATTTTTAGATCAGTAATTTAGAAATATTTTTGAAATTGCACCCTTAAGTTGCATGCTACTGTTGCACCATTTTACAATTATATGTACTATTTTTCTACAGATATTTTAATATCTCTAAGCAATACGCATGCTCTGATTTAATAATTCTTTGCATGAAGGGTTGTCATTAAACATTTTTCTTGTTTGGAAGTGTCAAAGTTCTTTTACTTTTTGACTACAGCTTGCAACAGTGGTTAAGTCCCTTTTGCACTTCCAAAGATTCTTGAACACATTCAGCTTTATAACATGAAGACAACTTTGTAGCCAGTGATCTTTAATATGAAATAGCAGTTCTCAAGTTGGTTACAGTAAGAAATACTAGAAGTCCAATTAATTAAATTGTAAGGCCATGTAAGCAGCTATGCTGAAGCTATACACATTGATTGTTTTCTCTTATTTCATGCACGTTGCTGGCTATGTACATGCACTGATGTTCTGAGTAAATGTGGTAATAGTATAGTTATGACTCAGTAATGCTGCAGTCAATCCTAGCCCTTGATTCCATGAGCTTAGTGATGGTGGGCAACTCTGTTTACCTATATTAAAGGCTGGTATACATGAAATGGTGATCAGTATTACTCATGCATACACATGCAGTGGTGGCTGGTGACTTCAAATTAAAGGGGGGCTGCAGGAGACAGCTGAATGGGTGTGGCCAATGGGAAGGGGTGCAGCCAACTAGAAAGGAGAGGAGCTATGCTCAAAACCACAAAAACTAACTTTAATTAGATATGCTGCCCTGGGTGCCAAACCGTCATTATGAGAGTCCAATCAAGACAAAATGAAGTGTAGAAGAAAAAAAATATTTCAATGCATTGGCTGCATGACAGCTTACTTAATATCTAGATGGAAACAAAATGGCTGTGAGGCATGAAAAAATAAATTACTTTTTAAATACATTACTCGAATGCCAGTCAAAATCAAGTATAAGAAAAACAAGCAGCACTCAACTCAAACCACTTCTCCTTGCACTGCAGTTCTAATTATAATTTATATTCAGCTTTATTAAAGTACCAAGTAACATGCTAAAAGTAGCAATCTCTGTGATGCCCCCACTTGTAAAAATGTTTCTTATCCAAAAAAGACCTGCTACCTGACAACCATCTACTTGTTTCATGGGGGAAAACATGATCAAAGTAAAAAATGAAAAGCAAACATGAAAAGCTCAAGATACATTGCTTAAAGGATTGCTGTACAGGTTATGGACCACACATGATAGAGTGGCATTCTGTTTTGTTTACCGGTAAAGCCTGCAGAGATGACGAAGTCTCCAACAAGTGTAATGAGCTTCTTAAAATAACGTAATCCTGTCCTTTATTACAAATACTGCCATATGCATTTCAATACCCAAGGCTTGTACATTATCTAGTTAAGTACGTATTCTCTGCATGGCAAAAACAGAAAGGCTTTCAATGTTGGCAATGCTTTAACAGTATGCTTATTAAAGCTTACTTGCATCCTACAATCTCAGAGAAGCTTACCTGATGGTCATTAAAGCATTGCTACTTAAATGCAGAGCAACAGGCACTTTCTGAGTAATAAACATAAATCAACAGTACAAAAATATGACCAAAACCATACCATTCTGAATAATCAAGGACAGATGAAAAGCCACTGTAGTACTTCTGTCTACCTTGGATGGGGGGATACTCTGCACATTTACACTGTATAACTGCTACTTGCCTTGCTTGGACACATCCAAAGTCACTACATGGGGGAGTGGCCGGAGTGCAACAACTATGTCACAATTTGAAACGTCTCTGGCTGACTGTGATGAACTTGACACAATTGTCATACCTCTCAACCTCAGAGCAAGAAATCAAACAAAGGCCCAAAAATAAGAACAATTTTTAAATATTGCTCTTATAAACTTAGAAAGATAATAGAATAGTAGGTCTTGCATTAGTATGAATTTTCTGAAGGGTATGAAATCTGAAACTGAAATGTCTGTCATTATTTTCTAACTTCAGTCTTTAATGATTTGCCACTAATTTGCAAAAAAAAAACACAATTTTATGAAAAATGGACCAAAAATGTGATGCAAAAATATAAAATAGCCACACAATACAGCAGGGAACCTTTTCAAGTAGGGAAACATTTTTAATATTAGCACTGCTAACTTGAGCAACTGAGAAAATAAAATAATCTACATGTATTTCTGAAATAAAAGTAATCTATAACTCTGATTATTACAGTTATTTCTTAATTGTAAACCCCCCATGTTTTCTTTCAAAATTGCTATTTTGCGGAGGGATTATTAGGGGAAGAGCAACATTTTCAGTCAAAATCGGGGACAGTTGAAAGGTTTGGCTATGCCTAATTCTATAAAGCAATTTATTTGCATGTACCTCTCAACCTGTTAATGCAATAAATCTGGACAAGGCCAAATATATTGGGGGAACATATAAACAGTACTAAAAATTGCTCTTGTATAAACTGAGACAGTTGATAGAATAACAGGTATTACTTTAGCATGCATTTTTCTGAAGGTTATGAAGTCTGAAACTCAGTGTCTGTCATTATTTAGTGACTTAATTCCTAAATGATTTTCCAGAAAAACACAAATTTTATGAGGAACAAACCAAAAATAAGAAGCAAAAATCTATTTACTCTGTGAAAATCTGGACAGTTGGGAGGTATAGTTCAGTCGGGGCTGTCTTTGAGTTTGCCGCCCTTCCCCCTTACTAAATCATGGATGAATGGAGCCTCCCTCCTGCAGCCATTCTAATGAACCATTACTAGGGCTATTTCACCCCATTTACCATAAACACTAATGTGCATACTGCTTTACTTCTATGATGATTTGGACTTCATTTAAAAATTTTATTTTGCATTTTACAGCACAAACACCAAGACATCTGCTAAACAAAGCAATGCAGTCTCACAATGAAAACAGACTTAGTATTAAACTTCTCTGCCCTTGAAACTCACATTCACTGAAACAGCTTTGAAACCCACATTCAAAGAAAATACATTTTGCCAGTGGCAGATAAAGATTAACTTTGGGCTGTTTTCAAATCATAGGCCCCTTGTACATGAAACATTCATGTGCTCTTTGATACACCTTCCTGATTGTACTAACTAAATTATAACCCTTGTACAATTCAGTACAGTTGTCAGAGGGAGTTTTACATTTATTGTTTTGAACATTTTTCCAGTAAACAATGAATCAAAATGCATGCACCAATAATGATAAAACTACCCAATTCAGAATTTTTTTTCCAATAAACAATGAAAGAAAATGCATGCAACAATAATGACAAAACTGCCCAGTTCAGAACATTTCCATCATAAAAGTCTACTCAAACTTCTACAGTCCACCATTATCAGTAAATATGCACAATCTCTGAAGAAGTAAAAGTCATTTAAATAATTCCACATTAAAGAAATCTGTAACTAATGAAGAGGTTGCTGCTAGCAAACACCTTTATATTTCATGGTTTCATCAAAAAATAAAGTGTTTTTTGCCCCTGAGGAATAAATTGCCTATATTACATTAAAAAATTATAATCTAGTAATATTGCAATAGGAAATGGATGGCAAACTGCTAACAGGTTCATAGTATCTTCGCCAAATAGGACATTCTCAGTATAGCAGCATCCACCCCTTGTGGGAGTAGAACCCACAGCCTTCTGCATCAAAAGGAAGTACGCAACCTGTTGTGCTATTAACAATGCAAGCAGACTCAGCATAAGCAGCACTAAACTCCTCTTCCCCTGCAGCTCTCAGCTCCTCTTAAAATCTACTCAATACTCAACTGCATCTCAACTTCGCAGCACAAGAAATCTGGAAAAAGCCACATTTATGGGGGGGGGTCTAAAAACAGGGACACATTAAACATTGCTTGTATAATCTTGGAAAGTTGCTAGAATAAAATGCTGTGTTACCACCATACATTTTACTGCCAAGGTCCCTGTGCAAAACAGTCAGAGCAACATACCACTACGCCAAATCAGCTGCTTTGTAAAAGGGAAGAAGACTGAAACTTAAATGGCCATCATTTAGTGAATTCAGTTCTCACCATAGCTGTCAACCTCTTAGCACAAAACACCTGGACACACCCAGTAATGAGGGAATACAGTCCTCAAACGTATTCAGTGAATTCAGTTCTTGTCAGAGCTGTTAACCTTAGCACAAAAAACCTAGATGAAGCCTATAATGGGGGAATACAGTCCCAAAAATAGGGACAAATTTCAAATATTCATCTTATAAACTTAGAAAATTGCTAGAATAAAAGGTTATGTGTTACTATGTATTTTCTGAAGAATATGAAGTCTGAAATTCAAATTCCTGTCAGTTTTACTTATTTAACATTTGTTAACCAGGAAAGTCTGACGGAACAAAAACTATTTTCAGCAGAGGCCCAGGGAGAAATACTGCAGACACATGTCTTTGTAAAATGGCAGGATATCAGAGCAAAATCACACAGACACAGGGAGGTGATGCAGCCTCCACACAGAAGGCACCCCAGCCAAGAATCAAACCTGAGAACCTGTAGCTATGAGGCAACAATGCTAACACTGCACCATCAAATATTTAAGGAATTAAACATTCATAAACCTGAAGTCTGAAATTCAAATGCCTGTCAATTTTATTTAACATTTGTTAACCAGGAAAGTCTGACTTGGAACAAAAAAACTATTTTCAGCAGAGGCCCAGGAAGAAATAATGCAGACACATGTCTTTGTAACATGGGCGGAAACAAAAGCAAACCCACGGAAAAGATGCAGACCCCAAACAGAAGACATCCCAGCCAAGAATCAAACCTGAAATCCTGTAGTTGTGAGGCAACAATGCTACCACTGTATCATCAAATATGTAAGTATTTAAATATTTAGAAACCACAGATATTATGAGGAACAGAACAGATCAAATATGAGGCAAAAATCTGCAAATTTTTTACAAATGGTGGTGGGTAGGGAATTCAGGCCTTTACCACCTGCATATAAGGTACAGGGTTCAAGCCTTAGGTATTACTCTAACCACCAGTATATAGCAACTGAGACATTACACACACACACACACACACACACACACACACACACACACACACACACAGCTGATGAGCAACCCTAGATATCCCAAATCCCATCCCATCCCGTCCTGCTGGTGAACGTTAGCTGCTCGTGATGCATCTTGATTGGTTCAGCCTGCCTCCATTCCGTGACGTCACCACCGCACAGACTGCTGGGCATCTTGAGGCAGAGATGCCTTTCCCCATATCTAGACTGCTGAGAAAGTAGTCTGAGAGTGTTCCCGTGTATCTAGAGCATGGAGTACTTCCAGGAATTACAGTTTTTGTGTTTCTTACTTTTATTTTTGTTTTCTAGGTGGGAGGGCTGCAGTCCTATAGCACGAGCCACCACTGTACACATGTAGTCCCTGTTTTTGAAAGAAGCAACAGAGACCAAGATGCTGTAGATGACAAGAAACCTTGTGGTTATTTAAGAGAATATGAAATAAATTATGGATAAGCATTGATTAAGAATAATATCTACTTAAATAGTAGATTAACATTTCAGGAACATAAGACGTTAGTGAGTTATGCGAATCAAGTTCAAACACCATCAAGAGCATTAGCTAGGATCATTAACCAATCGAAAACAACAGGGCAAATTGCGGAAATACAATTTAATAATATAATATACTCTAAAACCGAGGATATCATTAATATTTTTGAGAAGATATATACTAATATTTATGATGGGCAAAAGGATGTGTCCTCGCATAGAACCTATAAACGATTTTTACAGACAATTAATTTTCCAAAAATAGGAGAGGATATTCAAAACAATTTGGTCAAACCGATATCCAAAGAAGAAATAGTATACATAATTCAACATATGAAATCACATAAATCACCAGGTCCTGATGGGTTGACAGTGGAATTTTATAAAGTGTTTGTAGATATTTTCGGTAAAATACTTTCATCTGTATTTAACTATATAATTAGGAATAAAATTAATGATCCTCATCTTAACTCTTCAAAAACTATTTTTATACATAAACCCAATTCGGATCCCCAAAACCCTGATAATTATAGACAGATATCATTAATAAATGTAGGCATGAAAATTTTAACCTCTATTATAGCATCTAGACTGAAAAAAAATCATGACTCGTATAATATCTAAAGAACAGGCTGGATTTATGGCAGGTAGACAAACTAGTGATAATACACTTACACTCCATACTATGATAGCGCATGCTAAACAAAATAATCTTAATATCTATGCCCTTATAATTGATGCACAGAAGGCCTTTGATAGGGTTGATATAATTTTTTTGTTTGAGCTTTTACCTTATTTTAATATACCCCATGAGTTTGTTCAAATGTTACAAATATTATATAGTAATCCCTATACTACACTGTACATTAATAGAAGTTTCTCTAAAAGAATACTGATCAAAACTGGAACACGTCAAGGCTGCCCTTTGTCCCCTTTATTATTTAATTTTTATCTTGAACCTTTGTTCTTATATATTAAGCAGAACGTATATCATAATGCCCCAATAATTTATGGAACCAAAATATTAATGGCAGCTTTTGCTGATGATCTTAACATTTATTGTGCATCCCCAATTTCAGATACTGAAAAGTTATTAAAGGCTGTAAATGACTTTTCAGAAGTCTCTAACTATAGAATTAATTTGAAAAAAAAACAACATCTTCCCTTTAAGAACACCTAAACCTTTTTCGTTATTGCCTTTGGTGGGACAGGCAACGTTTAAAGAAAATATTAAATACTTAGGTATTGGGTTTTCTACAGATAATAAAGACTTCTACAATAATAACATTAAAACAATTTGGGATCAAATAATATCTGATTTTGGGAGGTGGAAGAATTTACGACTGCCAGTATTATCAAAAGTTTCAATTATTAAAATGAACGTACTACCACGGTTACTATATATTTTTAGATCTGCCCAATTAATAATTCCGAAGACATTTTTTTAAACAAATTCATAAAGAATTGGCTAAATTCATTTGGGAGCCAAAAAAAAAAAAACTGGATATCTTATGATAAATTAATCACCCCAAGAAATAGAGGAGGACTGGAGCTACCTAATTTTGAAATGTATCATTTAATTGTGAACTCTAATAGAATTCTAAGAATTGCTAACTATGATATAACTAGTACTAAGTGGACACCAACTTGGGTGTTCCTGAATTATAAATATATTTTAAAAGTTGAATATTAATCCTAAAGCAATACCCTTTTTGGGTAAAGATACCTTGAAATGATATGGGATTATTGAACACATTAAAACATATATATTATCTTTACAAAACTTATTTCAATCATTAGATCTGGTTCAACATATGATGGTTTTTAAACCCTTTCACAGGAATCCTAACTTGAGATTGAATAATCAATTAAATGATCTTAAAAAGTTTCCATTAATAGTCAATTTAACTCTGATTGATATATATAAATATCGTGAACGTTCGGCCAACCAAATAAGACAAGAATTTAACCTACCTAAAAACTATCTTGTTATTTTGAGACAAATTAGAGAACTTGCTATAAGTTACTTTAAAAATGTCAAACCTGAAGATAAGTTATAAACATATGCTCGGATTTGTGGCAAGCTCTCCAACAAGATATTAAACATATAACAACAACAAATAAATTAATTAAAGAACTTAAATTTCAAGATAAAATTTTGTTGTCGAACTATTGGGAAGAGAAAATCCTATTGACAGACAAAATTAGTATGTTAAAAGCAATTGACTTGACTATCAAATCTACTTCTCTTCAAAAATTGATATATACCCAGATGATGGTATGGAATAATGCATATTATACACGTCTTGCCCTGCATAAATTTAATTCCAAAAACTCTCCAACCTGTCCATATTGTAAAAATCAACCGGCTGATCTTCTTCATATGTTCTGGAGCTGTAAATGCATATATAAACTTTGGAAATCCCTTAATATTCAACTTCAGAAGATGGGTTACCAAAGTACAACGTTGTCATGGAAATTCATAATTTTGCATATTCCCTCGAAAGAAATCCCTAGATCACAAAGTATTATATGTATTAATATTTTTTTATTAATGAAGCTCTATATAGACACTAATTGGTTAGACCCATCCAAAACATCATGGGAAAACTTTAGAGTTTTGGCAACAAGGCATATATTAGCTCATAAATTACTTTTAAATCCACATAATAAAAATATTAATAATCCAAAAATTTGGGAACAAATATTTAATATTATACTAGCATAATACTTTTAATTTGAAGGTATTAAGAATTATTTATACACTTGGAGAGAATTTTGCAATCAAACTGTTTATTACTTGAAATGTTCTTAACTATTCTTATGTTTTTCTTGTATAGTTAGTGTTTTACTTGGAAGCATTCTTGTAAATATTGTATATATGTTTGGGGTGGTTGTTAGTGATATTAGTTAGTAGTTCCTTTTAAAATTTTGTTTTTGTTTTTAATTGTGTATGGAAAATAATATGACAATAAAGATTTATTATGGAAAAAAAAGAATAATATCTACTTATCTATCAATATATTTACCTATATGATATGCATGGTGAATCAGTGTACAGTATAGCAATGTTTACTTATCAGAGGAACTTATTAGCAATCATAAATTAAACCAGTTAATAAAAAAATAATAATTTGCATGGATGAAGAATTGCTGTGCCCAAAATATTACAAACAACAACATGCAATAAATCTATTAGTTTTGCAAACAGCATACAATTATCAATATATATATATATATATATATATATATATATATATATATATATATATATTAAGGATCTCAATTGCAGTATTCCAAAATATAGTGAACTCATAACTATTAGAAAAGGAAATATGACTGAAAAATGACTTTTGTATAACAGTACAAGGAAGGTGAATCTGTGAATAGCTGCATTTGTGTGAACCAGCAGTTAGTTTTTGTATCTACGCAGCCTACAAAAACTAGCCAGGCAAATTGTGCAGAGCTGCAACTATGCAAGATGTACTAAAGTTTGCAGGAAACACCTGTACATATACGTAAGTAGTACACACTTAGAAGTGTGGTGTAACTTCATAGGCTGCTGAGATTAAACTGAAAGTGTGGCCTTCTGCTAATGTGATGAGACTTCACTATGGAGATCTGCTCATACTTTAGCATAGTGGCACTATACCAGCAGCTTTACTCTGCAGATGTCCAGTATGGGACAGAAGTTTATTTCAGTGATATGGGGAAAGGGGGGTGGATAGGAAAGATGGAAAAAGGGGAAAGAAAAGACATAAGAAATGCAGTCAAATGAGAAAAGAGGGCTGTGCTAGAGGTGGTAGGAGAGGAGGAGGATATAATATTTTTTTGGAAAGCTAGGCACCCTTTTCTGAAATACATAAGGAAAAGGGGAGGGATATAAAGAGACAAAGTGAGGGAACACAGTTAGCAAAGAGATAAGGATTTTTGATAAAATACATAAAAAAGCAGACAAGACAAATACGAGTGCTTATAACAGAATAGGGAGGGTTCACAAAGGCAAGAGAAAAAAGATGCAAAGCAGGTGATGTGGGAAGAGGTGGTACAACTTACAGGGGGAGGTACATACAGTAAGGTGGGTGGACAGATGGCAGGACAGGAGAGAGACTCAGCACAATTACACCACTACCCAGCATGGAGAACTTTACTGAGAGCTCTGCTGGGGGTATTTTGGTAGGAGATCCCTGATGTTGAAGGAATGGTCTTTGAGGGCTTGCTGTTCAGAGTTTGTAGTGTATGACTATGAACAGCACATATAGCTTCAGATATCCATTTAATTTTCATGTTACTCATCCTATCCACTACATATACAGAACACCCAAACTGAAGTTATTTTTCCACCGTCAGCATTACATATGGATCACATTTCTGCTCTGCAAAGCACCTGTACCATGTTAAATGTGATAATTTAAACTAAATCTGTGTATGTTAAAATGCGGTGTTAGCATGTTATAATTTGTTGTCTTTTGCTTACACAATGCACTCTTCAGTGAATTTAGTAGTTCTGGTTGCCATGCCAGAGAGGCTGAGCCTTGTCTAATTGTGTCTGGTAATATTATTCTATAGCAGTTATGTTTGATTCATTAACTGAATTATTTGAAAATGCAGTTTACACTTTTGTCATACTTCAGTTTACATTTGAAACAGCTGCACATATAAAATTACAATGAATAAAGCAAGTATAAGCATGAATGTATGTCTGCTGTGTTTATTAGACTCAACTCCAAAACAATGAGCTAAACAAACAAAATCACATAACTTTTTTTTTTAAGTTTTCTTGTACTGACATACAAACTTACCAGGGCAGGATGATTTGCAGTAATCTACAATTTAAGAGAGAGAACAAAAACACAAATGCTATATAACATTATTAATGGCATCAGTCCTTGCCAATGTAGCACAGAATCTTACATGGTATAGAGGACAACATTTTTAGGCATATTTGGTTGCATCCTCAATGAATGTGGAGAGGACCTTTGACTGTTGTGGTATTTCTGACATTATTTTATTATAATACAGAAGCCTTGCAAGGAAGAACAAATTTCATATTTTGCATTACTGTAACTAAGTAGGATCATGCATAAAGGCAGTGAGGTGCCTTTTCTAATGTTTTATTTATTTTAAAATTTCATATTTTGCTTACAGGTCCTTTCTAAATATGTAGCAAAGGACACCACTGAGGAACTCAGCCACGTCATTGCGTTCTGGTGGGAGACGAGCAGGGTTTCCCCACATACTCCAGGGGAAAATGTGCCGTTATCCATCCAGTTAGCTGTACTATTTTTAAAGTATTCCTGGAAAGTATTATTCTTGATATGCAAGAGCAGCGCATTGCAGAAACTGGGAATAGATTGGGTTGGTTACCAGTTACACTGTCTGATATTCCTGATGCGACAGTATAGGTTTAGGTTTCTAATGTAAGTGCTTACTTTAGCACTGGTCCTGTTAAGGTCAAGAAGTTTAAAGAGTGCTGCTTCATTCATATCATAAAAGGCTACCAAGAAATGATGTTCTAGTAGCCTGTATGATGCTGAATATCTTAGGGTACAGGGATCTGAGATCTGTTGGAGAGGAAATATTGACGTCTCTTGAGATGGCTTAGGCACCTAGGAAAGTACAACATGAAAGGAGTATTAAATTAAATGATAGTTTTATAACCATGACAGAGATGTGGTGGTCAAAGGACAGTTTGTTATTAGCAAACTTCAGAAAGAGTGAGGTTGTACTGATGAAAGTGGTTCACTGAAACTACATTACTTCTGCTTTCCTGAGATGTGTTAACAATAAACCATCAGAATGTATTGGATTATCAGTCAGCATAATGCATTCACTTTAAACTCTGGTAGGTACTAAAACTATTTTTACAGTTTATTTTTTTTATCTAGGCACACAGACTGAGCAAGTATGCTCACGTGCTGTTATTGTTTTGATCAGCACAAGCTTCCAAGTGCCCAATGATTGTGTCACATTTAGGTAGAATGATATCTGTATGGTTTGATGTAGTAATGCTATACTGAGGAAACTGAACTCCATTTCTTGGCACTAAGCGTGAGTCTCTGATTAATATATTAAACATTTGTTTGGTGAAGCTGTTGCTAGAGAATTTGAGTATCCCAAATGGATTTGATAAGTGCCCCAGTTTACAGCCATCAGGAAACTTGGTTAGACATAATTCCTTGATACCATGTCAGACAGTATACATCAGTGAGGAAGGGGCACATGAAAGAGCTCTGTGAGACACCACAGTTGAGATTTTTCTGACTACAGTAAATACAGCTGACCTTATGAGTTTTGTCTTATATCCAGTTACATGTCCAGTGAGTACAGATGGGTTGATGTGGAGTTAAGAGGGTATGTCAAACATGATGCACAGTGTTAAAAGCCTTTGCAAGGTCTATAAAGACAGCATGGACTGTATGCCTTTTAACCAAATAAGTGTTTTTGTCTTTCTGGTAGAGGTCAGGGTGACTGCAGACATGTACTATACTCTTGCACAGACTGGGAAATTAACTAGATCATACTGCAAAGAGTGTTAACACATAGTCTGACAACATCATTTTTATTTTAGATTCATATGTTCTTAGGTGTGTACTAGGATAAGAATCACAAGGGCATTTTTAAGCCTAGCCTTGCATCCTAAATCTCTGACAAGTTCTGGTACCCATGTTAAGTGTAAGCAGGGACTTGGGAGGTGAAACATTTACAAGCAGGGGCCTGGGTGACAAGCCATTTACAGGCTGCCTGTGTCCAACAGACACATAGGTACCGAAGCAGGGATGAATTTCCTGTTCCCATTAAATTTGTCCAAGTTACTCCGGAATTGGGTTAGGGAGGAACTCTGATTCACATAGATGGGGAGCCTGTTCCAGAGAAGAGGTCATCTCTGGGATACAAATCTAGCTCACCAGCAGGTCCTATCTATATCACAGGCAAGGTTTAAGTCTTTAGAACAGGTAATTCTGGTGAGATTTAAGTGCATTCTTCTCAAGGGAAGTGATTACAGTACAAAATGTTACACTCACACAGACAACCCAAGTTTCCCATTTAGAGCACTGAACCTTCTACCTATCTAGTTACAAAATCTAGAGAGCACAGTTTTATTCACAAGAACCACGGGAGAAAACAAAATAATGAATAGACATTGTATACTATTCTTTGCGTTGGTCCATATAGATTCATAGGTAAATACTAAGGTATTAGTCTGCAGGCTATTACAGGTCTAGCCAGTTACCAGAGGTCAGAATCAAACCTTGCACTTTGTATCACTGAGATAAGGATCTTAACTATTATACCATAGGTATTAGACTAGCTGTCCTTGTGAGCTGTGTTAAGATTAACCACGTTCCCTTTACCCTGTACTTTGTGACGCCAATGTAAACATCTTAACCATTAAACCCACCCCCAAGCCTATACCAACGTCCAAACCTAAAATATGATTTATTAATTCGGAGACTACTAGGCTATCTGTCCTGAATGACATTTTAAACATAGCTAAAAATCTGAGGTCAGAATCATACCCTATTCCTTAAATCTATGAGGTAAAGACCTTAACCATTATGCCAATCTCAAACCCTATACCAACCACCACTGCTAAAATAGGATTTATTATTTGGGAGACTACTAGGCTAATCGCCTTGAAGGGCATTTTAAACCTAGCTAAAAATCTGAGGTCAGAGTCATACCGTATTCCTTAAATCTATGAGGTGAAGACCTCATCCATTATGCCAAACTCTGCCAAAGCTTATCCATCTTTGCATAGCAGAGGAAGGCTTCAATCCATTGACCTCTAGTTTACAGAACCACACTTCTGCTGCTGTTCTCTGTTGTTGCTAATTTTAAAATTAAAACCATTGTATTTACCTCTTATATCTGAGGCATCTATTGCATTATCAATGAAGTCCGCTATTATCAAATCCCATTCATTATCTCATGTTTCTTTGTCTTTTCAGCTTTTCCTGGTTAGGGGTTGCCACAGTGGAACTTCGGTCCGCTAATGATTGGCAGTCAATTTTTATGGTGCCGAGTTGCCAACCCGATGCCCAACCTTCAGCGAAAGCACACCCATTCACACGTCTTTCAGAGGTCACTCGACCGCAGGGAGGACATGCAGACTCCACACAGAAGGCAGTCCAGCCAAGAATCGAACAGGAGAACCTCTTGCTGTGAGGCAACAATGCTACCGCTGTACCACCGTGTTTAATTTCTTAAAATATCTTTTCCTCACTTACAGTCTTTAACTCAGACCGTATTAAAGTATCAAGTAAAATGGTTATCTAATTCGTTATGAGAAACTCCTTTTTTCCCTTTAGAACTTAAACAATTATGATAAAAACAAAGATTTTAAAGCACAACAAAAACTATTTGGAAACTTCTAAATCAATACTGTTTCCTTTTTTTTAGATGTACTACGTTTTCCAAGTGGGTGCAGTACAGAAATAATGGGCCTTCTGATATGAGAACCAATTCAGCCTATGCCTTAACAACCCTGGTAATTAATGGTTACTGATTTTGTAACAATGTATGTTTTGTGAGAAAACACAGCTCCAGAAATCCATTTTGGAACATATCTTGGTCATGAATGTGAGGAATGGGCTTGAAGGCTTCCCATTTTTAAGAAGACAAATCTGATTTCCATTATCTGCTACCAATTCAGACAGATGTGGAAAAGCACAAACATTAAACATATAGCTCATGTGAAATTCACAGCAAAGGCAGAAGGCAGAGCCATACATAGAAGTGTCTGGTTAAAGGAAATAAAGAATGTTGCTGTCAATCATATTAGATCATCCACAGTCCTTATTAGTTATTATATACATCAGGTCATATATCAGTTAATGGCTCTGCATCAATGCAGTTTATTCAAAAACATTAAAAGACAGTCAGAAAAAACACACATGGAACATCCTCATAATGACTGATAATGACTTGCTTTCTTTGGAACAGTCACCACTATTTGAATTATAGTTGAGAAATTATGCTTATGACTGCATTATCATTGCCTGCAGCCTCAGCATCAGTCCGTATAATAACATATTTGGAAAACCTAATTCCAAATAAATGATTTCTCATAATTAAAGTGTTTTGGTGCTTTTACTATCTTCATGGTGGTTTTATTGCTGTAATTCCTCATTCTGTGTTTTGATCAAAATGGTTTCATGGTCTGTGATAATTTTTTCTGTTTCTGTTATTTTTCTTGGTGTAATGCATGGTTTCCTTCAATTGTCAGTGGAATGCCCTCTGACCTTTGATGTCATGTAGAGCATTTCATTGAGGCTGTTAGCTTAGTGCATGAAAGTGATTCTCAGGACTAGGGCATTTTTTCCAGTGAGAGCAGTGAGATGCTAAGTTGCTTTAACTTCTGATATTGTTATTAGAGATCCTTAAAAGATTAACCCTTGTTTGAGTTCAGCAGGAAGTTCAGATGACAATGATGTTGATAAGACTGTGTGGCCTCCTCCATACTGTACTGAAAGGCATTTGAGAAATCACGAACAGTATGGGTTTCTGCATGGATATATATTATTTCTTTTGCTGCTGATTACTTAATGGAATACACACACACATTATATATATATATATATATATATATATATATATATATATATATATATATATATATATATCCAAGAAGGTTTAAGGTATCATGCCTGGCTGGGATTTTCTTGCAGTTTACATATCTGTCTGTCTATATGTATACATATCCATCCATTCATTCCCATGCTAATCAGCACATCAGGCAATGAGCACCCTCTAGCACTTGTTTCCATAGCAGTTATATTTTTAAGCAGTCAGGTTGCTAGCCCGTCGTGCAGCCACCAACCCCCGTGTATACACATGGGTCAGGCGTACCACACACACACACACACACACACACACACACACACTCATACCTATGGCCAATTTAGAGTGTCCAATCCAGGTACTGTATGTCTTTGAAATGTGGGAGGAAACCCACACAAATGCAGGGAGGACATGCAGACTCCACACAGAAGGTATCCCAGCCGAGAATCAAACCAGAGAACCCCTTGCTGTGAGGTGACACCACTAATATACATATAGATTGATATATTAAGCTAGTGACCACATTATTCTCATTTTGTGCTCGCACAGTGTCATCACTGCTGGTTCACAGCAGTGTACTTTTGCTTTTGTTAATGTTTTGAGTGACAGTGTAAAGGTAAAGTGTTTTTGTTTGGTATAAAAGACAGCAAGTTAGTGAATGGTACAGACTGTTGTGAATATTAGCTATGAATATGAAATTAGGAATGAGTACTGTAACGATCCTCATGTGAAGCTGTACCTTGCGCATTGCTACACACACACACACAAAACTGATCTTGGGCAAGGGAGGGAAAAGTGTTTGCAGTGCAAAACTTGGTACAATACTGACTAGAATACAAACTTGAATGTGACTGCATTTACATTGCTTTTATCATGTCACAACTGAAGACAAGGAAAAAAATAAGAGCACATTTAAAAAAAACAAAAACAAAACAAACAAACAAAAAAAAACTGACATACTTCAATATTTCTATTCTACACTGGTATTGCTTACCTAACATGACATCATGCTGGGGAGGTGGAGTTTCACAGAAAATAAGTTTCCGATGCTAAGAGAAGATCTTTCTTGACAACTTCAATTAGGAATTAAAACACTCCTCTGAAGACAACACACATAACTGTTATTATGGTAAGAAATGCATTCTAAATAAAAGCAGAACACTTAAAAAGTGTTTCAAATCAAGAAGAGTAAATCTCACTTTTCAGCCTTCCTTCATTAATGAATAAAAAACGTGTAACATGCTACTCAATGCAGGTTTTGAGTTACATTAACAAAGTCTGGCAGTTTAGTCATTATTTAATTTGCAGTGTTGTAAGTGCATCTGTTAGTAACCACTGGAGAGCTGAAGGAAATAGAAAAACAAAATTCCTTATAATGTAAAAACCTGCACATATAAGACCTGCAAACTAGACCGTACATCGCTGAAAGGAGAGTCTGATATTGCGCCAGAGTTACATAATGCAGAGAGTGCCTACTAAATAGATGAATTATACATGTTTCTGTTCCCTACAGCCAGTCATCTAGACAGTACAATGTATGCACTATCAAACACACTTAATGTCTGTAAGTTTTTTAACTAACATAAACCCTCACAACATCTGTCTTAAAGGGACACATGGGACAGACAGGCAACTTTCATCTTCACCATAGGTATATAGCCTTATTATCTGACACTTGGTTTCAACAGCTATGCAGATCTGAATTTTACAAACCAAAACATTAAAAAGTAGTCTCTACTAGGTTCCCATCCATTTGGCTTTTTCCACATTCAGTCGTCTGAACTCAGAACTAGATTTTGTAGTCTTACGGTTTCATTAAATACTTATCAATTTACTTCTGTAATTTCAGACATGGTTGAAAGAACCTAGATTAGTCAAAGGACTGATCAGGAATGAAAAAAGACTACGGAACCAAAAAACAAGCTGCAAAAGGAATTGTCTGTTGCTATTCCCTATATGCAAGCTTAAACATAGCATTGTTAAGTAGTACAGGAAGGCCTGACCATAGTTGAATAGGTTATTAGGCAGGCTGTCGTTACCTGATGCAGGTATGCCATGGGTTTTGAATTGGGTGCTTGTTATGCAGCTACTGTGAATAAGTCAGGCAACTTAAGCTGCAATGATTTGAAAAAGAGTGTCTGATCGAAGTGCATTCGCTCAGCTGGTAGCCCAGTCACCTTTGGTAGAAGAAGCTCAGAAGACTAAGTTCTATTCTCACACCAGGTGCTTGAATTAATTTCTCCAATACTGGCAGTGCTGCATAAAGGAATTGATGCACTCAGTACAATGTTTTTCAGATGAGATGGTGAAACTGAGGTCCTACCTGCCTGAGTTCCTGCTAGCTTAGGTGAATGTAATACATCCCATGTCATTTATCAAAAAGAGGAGGGGTCTTTGTTGCACACACATATTATATTTATATAAACATTTCCATTTCATTAAATCACTTACCTACTATTTGTAATAAACATTTTTGCAATTTCTTTGTCAGTCTTTCATTATCAACCTCCCCTTCCTTTAATTCACAACCAAAACTGTATTTCCCCTTAATATTCCCACAATTTCCCATTTTTTATTATATAATAGGTTTGTTCTTACATGTATCTTTCAATAAAAATAGTTCACTTTTTCCTTCCATGTTACCCTAATAATCATACACATTTCTTTACTCAATTTATAAAATATTTTTTCTAAACTTTCTTCTTCATTATAATTTATATTTAAAATGCATTTTCTTTTCTTGTATTGTTTGTACAGCAGCATTCCTTTAACTGGTAGTTTACATGTTCATCTTCCATCTTCACGTTTCTTCTCTTTTCTCTCGTTTTCTTTTTGTCCATACCATGTGTAGAACTCCTGAAACATAACACTCAATATGTTTTTGATTACTTACTACTTTTCATACTATCCAAAACCCAAAAACATATGCAAACACTCAAGAAATTGGCTTATCCAACCTATATATATATATATATATATATATATATATATATATATATATATATATATATATATA
This sequence comes from Protopterus annectens, assembly GCF_019279795.1. Classification (NCBI taxonomy): domain Eukaryota; kingdom Metazoa; phylum Chordata; order Ceratodontiformes; family Protopteridae; genus Protopterus; species Protopterus annectens. Next base: position 1,368,580,575 of record NC_056743.1, read on the forward strand.
TACATATACACATACATAATATACCTCTTTTATCAAATGTATTCATATTCTCAATAATGGATGGCTAACAACCACATTTCCCTAAACCCAAAGAAAACTAAGCTTATGCTATTCACCCCTAAGAGGACCTTTAGTACAAACAAATACTTTTTTCTTTTCTCTCCCAAGATAATACTACCACCGAGGTTGTTACATGTACTAAGCTTCTAGGTGTCACCTTAGATGAACACCTAATTTTTGACATGCATATTCTCAACAACATTAAACAGCACACCAGAAACTAGAAATGCTTTACCATCACAAAAATGTTCCTCAACTACTCCTCCAAACTAACCCTTGCCTCCTCCTTCCTGCTCCCATCTCTTCTTTATGGTGCTCCTCTCTTTACAAACATACAGGCCGGCCTTAAATCCAAACTAGACTCATGCTATAACAAAACTGCTAAGTTTGTCACTAATGGACAAAACAACCTATTACCTGATTATCTCTCTCCTACTACTACTCCCACCTTTCCTACCTTCATCCTATATTACTCTCAAAAGACTTCCTTCATCCCTGGATAATAATCTAATTCTGTACCTTTGTAAACATGTACTGTCATCTGACAGATTTATGTACAGCCATGTTGCCTTCTTACTTGGTTAAAAATATATGTATTCTGTTCAAAATGTTGTTAAAACTTTGTATGCTGTTTAAAACTTGTGTTGTAGCCATTTTGGTTTGTTATTCATATGTATGTATTGTATTTTATTATGGAGCTTTTCTGACCGGGCCAGCACTGAAAATGGCTACTTTTTGGCCCAGTGGACCTTCTTGATAAATAAATGCAAATAAATAAATAAAACAAATAAATAATAAAGCAAATTATCTTATTTCAATCTAACAGGAAGCCCCTCTTAGATCATTTAATTTCAAAACAAAAACAGAATATAACAAATGTATCTTTTATCCTGAAGAACAAACAACACATCTTCCGTACCTTTGCAAATTCCAGTAATTCCTATGAAATATCTACCCTTCTTTATCTTAACATTCAACCATCCATTCAGACATCCAATCATTTTACAAACTACTTGTCCTTATGAGGATCACAGTGAAAGCAAGCTGGCAAGTAAAGATCATACTTGCCTGTGCTCTGAAAGGATCTCCAGTTCATCCTGGGGGATCTTCATCTATTTCCAAGTCTACTGCCAGTGGTCTGTGTCTGCTACACCTCCTATAGGTTGTAACTGATGGATATATTTAGTAGTCATGCATACTACATCTACGAGTTCTTCTTAACCTGGATGATCACTGGTACTACTATAAAATTCAGTTTCCAAATTGCCAAATGCATCACTCTGTCATGGAATTTGATCTCAATAACCCTATGAAGGAATCTTATTTCTGCCACCTTTATCCATGATTTCATCCTTTTGGTCAACTCTCTGAGCTTGTGACCATAGGTGGGGGTGGGGATGAAGACTGATAGTTGAGAACTTTCTCTTAAATCTCATCTCCTACTTCACCACCAGAGTTCTGAAGAATGCCTGCAGTGCCACAGCCACTGTACCCACTCATGTAGCCATCTTCTCATCTCCTCAATCATCAGTTGTGACCCCAAAATACTTAAACACCTCAACTTGAAGTAGCTACTTCCACTCATCTGTAGAGAGCAGTTCACTTTCTTCTGTAAAGGAACTATTACCTCCAATGTGGAAGTACTGATTCTTACCACAGTTACTTGACAGTCAGAACTTAACCTCCCTAGGAGAATAACACAATGAGAAATGACAAGATACCACTGTTTGTAAACAGGAGATAATACTATCACCTATCCAAAATAAACTGGGGACTCTTCAAATTACAGGAAGGAGGTGAAGTCCTATACTCACTTTATGTATTTATCTATTGCATTTGTTTACCAGGACCGTCCAAGTGGGCAGAAAACTATCCATTTTCAGTGGAGGCTCAGGGAGGAAAAGCGCTAGAAAATTCCAACATTACATAAAGTAAACAGAGGTATTGAATTAATCAGCAAATACACAACATTTAAAAGCTCTGGAAAGATAAAAATATTGTATAAAAACATAGTAAACAGAGGTATATAAGTAATCAACAAAAATGCAACATTTAAACAGAGTACTATTAATTAATCGCAGCAGTAAAGTGCTATGAAACATATGTGGAATAGAACTAGTTAGAAGGAGAGTAAATGAAGAAATGGATTATTAGCATTAATATGTGAGAAATAACGTTTTAGGACCGGTAGAAGGAAGAAGAGGGAGAAGCAGAAGACTAGGAGATTTTGGACCAATAATTAAGGCTATGGTGCTTGTACAGAATCTGAGATAGTAAGGGGTAGGACATTTATTATCCAAGAGTTATGCATGTATATTGCTGTGTATATTTTGGGTATTCCCTAGCTTCTGACTTAAAATGACTTGGTGTTTATTATGTTTCTTAGAGACAGAGAAAGAGGGGAAGGGAGCTCTAAATTAAAAGTCACCAGCTGAGTCCTTTTGTTAGTGGATCTTAGCTGTCTGCTTGGGTTATAAAGTCAAAGGCATCAGTCTGGATAACAAATGAGTTTGTGGGAAGTTATTAATTAAGAAAGTGTAAGGTAATACCTTATCTTTAACCACTAAGATCATGAATGTGGATAGTACTCTCACTCTGCAAATACAGACAGACAAACTAGCACCCAGCCCAGCCCTAAAACATCCAAGAGGGCATGCGCATATGCCTTCTCCACATCCACAAGACTCATATAGATAGGATTGCTAAACACAACCATAATCCCTTGCAAGGACAATCAGCTAATCCATTCATCCACAGCCACAATTAAATCTGTATTGCTTCTCCTGAAGCAGACTCTCTCCTGCTGGATGAAGCCTCTATAACCTGAACATATTCCACTGACTCCATTTTGAAAAGGTAGACTTGACAACAGTTTATTAATCCAGAGGTAATGTTCCCAATTCACATGCGACATTGAAAAGGGGCAAGCACCCCAATGACAGCAGGTAGGCCTCATCCACTACCACTGCATTGCCACTGAGGAAGTATTCAATAACTGCAGTGACCTCATACATAGAAATGGACCTATTCTCACCAGATGCTTTTTATACTGCTTCTCAGAGGAAGACATGGCCATCAGGGGTGCTTCAAAGTATTCCTTCCACCTCCCAATAATGCCCCAAGTTGACATGAGCACTTTCCCATGCTTGGTGAGAACTAATGAGCCAGTATATTACAGCAGACTAAGAATAAATACACTTAAGATTAAAAGAAGGCAGTTGCACACAAAGACAAAGCAAAACAATATACACCAGGCTACCAAGATGTCGTCAATGGCTCCATTGTGAGTCCAGGATTCAGTAAACCAGATAAGCCGAACTCATCAAAACGCACACCTGGAAACTGCAAGCTGTCAACACTTTTAAAGCATTCTTTTGGGCAGCAAGACCCCACAGTCTCCTAGATCCATTACTGATATATACCAACACCAAAGTTACATAACTATGTGGAAAAGAAAATTATCAGTAAAGGTGAAAAAATGTCTCAAGCCAATTTGAGTGCCACATAGGTATAAAGCCCTGATTGTGGCCTAGGCAACCTGTGGTTGATTAGCAAGTCAGGCAACTGATGCAGCTGGTAGAGTAGGATGAGGGTGCTTATCCTTGGGGTTTGGCAAAGCTGCACACAGACTGCCACAATGTCTCAGAGGAGGGGTCAACAATGCAAATGGGCACTTGCCAGCAGCCTTCACTTCAGGTGTGAGGAAAAACACACTTTCATGAGGAATGCCATGTGGGCCTTCCTGGTGATGCTGATCACACATGCCTTGCAAGGCCATTGCCCCAAAAACCAAAAAAAAAAAAAAAACTGTCATGGCTGCCTGAATGACAGACCTTTGTACATTTCTCCCTCTAATCATAGGTGAAATTCCTAGGCAAAAGAATGAATGGGCTTTCATTAGGAGGAAGCCTGATGGTCAGCATCTGGAGTTATGATTTTGACCACATATCGCATTAGCTGAATGTCTGACTTCCTGTCTTTACCACCACTTCTAATCCGTTGTCACAAAATGTTTCTAGGTTAAAAATGGAAATATTTTTAAACCCATATCAGTGCTTTAATACTAGGTTATTCCAAGGACAAAAAAAATCTGAGCATTTTTCAGATTTGGAATTTTCTGATGTCAAGTACTATATTTGTCAGCTTTTAAATATCTTTTATTGTGTTTTCTTCATTGGAATTGTCTTTTGTTTGTCCGTATATGTAACACACTTTCAGTGAAACTAATATTGATTGTCAATGATTCTAATTATATCCTTTCTGAGTTTAACTTCTGCTTGTATAGTAAGTTTTGTCTTTCATTCTGAAATAATTTGCTCTCTTAAATTTGAGGTTGAGGGCAGACATAATGATGAAAGTGCTTACTTCACAAACACAAGATTCAGGGTTTGAGTCACACTTTGGGAAGCACGGCTAGTCTTGAAAAAGCTGCCTGGGGTCATTAGCCTAGTAATTTGTTCATGTCTCTCAGGCATTTATAAAGGGATCTCCAGAACCATGCAGTATATCAGATAATGTGTGGAAATCTGCGTTAATAGACAGACAATTTTCTGTTTGATGCCAATGATTATGACCCTCGTTCTTGCCTTCTCAAAGTATGTGCCAACCTTTAGATCATTTGCAATAACTGCTGTATGCTTCCTTCCAGTTTTTTCTTGCTTTTAGTATCCTCGGCTCCTATTCCCATGCATGCCGCAATCTTCCTATGGATTCCTGGAAACAAGTTTCATTCTTCATGAACTGCACCATGGGAATCATGCTTTCATTTTTTGGCACTGTTCAGACACTTAATCAATGAATAACACAATAAAAAATATTCCAGTATTCCCATATATCTGTTGCTTTGACATTGCACTGAACTTGTACATTTTAGTCAATCTGAATCAATTGGACTGACAACTTGAGATGATTCTGAAATATTAGTTTTCTTCAATAGTGTTTCTATTACTGACACTATCCCCAGTGTAGGAATAAGGAAATGACAGCCACAGCTTAGCTATCTCAATTTATAAGAAAACACTGACATTTTCTTTATGTCTAAATGTGGCACAGACAGGGGCATCATTCATTAGAAACGTCTGCTGCTGTCTGTTACATGGCGCATGTAAATTAATCATTTTATAGTCCATAGCCTTACAATATTTAGAGCGAGTAAATTTCATTATTGTTACTGTATGTATTAGATATGTTTTTTTTTTAAATCTGTAGATTTTCTTTCTGATGTTAATTGCTATTTGTATTCCTTTTCAAGAATGTCAATTTTAAAACCCGCTAGTCATTAAACTGAACATTTGTTTCAAGAATGCTAAACTGAGAGGCACAATATGAAAATCAAGTCGCTATGACCCTAATTATAGAATGCATATAGAGGGATTTAAAAGGCGTAAACAATTGCATTTTCTCTCCCTCTTTTTTCCAGTTTGTAATTATAAAAAAAAAAGTCTTTTTCTCACAACATTATTCTTAATAGTCTCTTCCTGGCTATCACTTGTTAATAAGGTAAGTTATGTGGGAAGAAACCAAATAATCTGGTGAAAACTTGTGTAATGTACAGGCAATTATGTTTTTAAGACATTTTTTCACCTAATTTTTCTTCAAAGCATTTTGTCCCAGACATCTGTTCGTGTAAAGTTCTTATAGATATTTCAGATTTATCTTCTGCGTTATTGTCTCCAGTGAAAATATTCCCAATTATTAATCAGCCTCACAAGCTATCCATCTCCTCTTGAACTTTGAGCCTATTAATATAGCTTTATCCCCTTTTATTTCCTTCCCCTTTCAACCTACATTCAGTTTAAGAAATGATCATATTTACTCGACTCTACAAATTTTTTGTCATGTTTTTGAGCTTTCCATTTTATTAACCTGTCCTCTTTTCTATTTCTCATTCAAAATCAGTACAGGGGAAATATCATCTCAGAAGTTCTCCATTTTATAAATGCCTAAATGTCAATAGCCTCACTGGATATAGGTTTTAGTAGTACTACAAATTTCAGCTCACACAGAGGATTACGGCTATGAGCTGTTAGCCAGTTGCTTTTTATAATCTAGGGTTTGGTTCCCCTGCCTCAGTTTGCATAGTGTCTTATGCTGAGAAAGTCAATAAACCAGACAGTGCTCTAGGGTAATTGAGAAACTGGGCTAGCCTCCTCACTGGTCTCCTGGAGTGCATACTTAGTAACTGTCCACAAACCCTCTAAGCCTGTTGCATCTTTTATTCTTTGTGTGCTTCTTTCAGCTGAATTTCAGGTCAATTTTTTTTTTCTTCAGAAACCCTCAACTTACATTTTTCCATACTTTCACTGCCAAGACATCTTCTCTTCCCCACATCTTCCATTTGTCTAAAGTAATTTGCAGTTCAGCTAGGACATTTATATTACTTCTTATAATGTCACTTTTCAAACCAGCTATTACGTCAGGTTAGCACAACACATACCTCTTAGAGCAAGATCTAAACCCAACAGCCATAAATAACGGGGGTGCAAAGCCCAAAATATAGGGACTTTTTTAAATATTGCACTTAGAAACTTAGAAAGTAGAAAGTATAACAGCTGTTGCATTAGGATGAATTTTAAAGTATGTGAAGTCTAAAACTCAAATTTCTGTTATTGTTTTCTGACTTCACTCCTCAGCAAATTACCAGAAACCCACAACTGTTGGAGAAACTGACAAAAACTGTGAGCTACAAATACGGGCATTCTGTGAAAATCTGGATAGTTGAGAGGTATGGTGCAACACTGTAAGCACTGATTAACTTATTCTGTTTGCAGAATAAGTTATACCATTCTTCAGACAAGACCTTAAGCAAGGATCCCCTCTATCATTCCTTCTGCTATGCTTTTGGGTAACAAAGTAAAGGAACAATCCGCCAAGGCATCATTCACTAAAAATAAAGGTTTCTTGGAAAACAATCCCATCCTATAATGTTGGTGCATGGAATTTCCTGACTGCATGTGGGTGAAGACGTATAAACTTTCTGCTCTCTTACTTCTTCTCTTCTGTGCAGTCTTAGCACTGTGCATAATGTACTTTGTAAAAGAAAGATGTAATAGTGCTACACAAGTACCTGTTTTTTCCTTGCGCACTTTAACTCCCAATATTAAATCATTTTTGAATACATTGCAAAGAAAGTTTATGCTTATCCTTATCACACTCCATATAACCCATATAACTTTCTTTGCCATTCTGTTTTCATTTATCCTAATCTTTTCTTTCATGTCCTGTCTTTCAAAAGTCTTATCTTTTTAAATATTTTTATTAGTCAATAGCTTCCATATTTTTCAAAAATAACCCTCAACGCAGTCTTATGAAATCATCACCAAATGTATTCAATGCCTGCTCCTAAACAAACAATCAAAAAAATTGACATTTTAAAATTGTGCTTATTTTACTGTGAATGTTGTGATCCAATGTTTAGGTAAAAAGTTGGTATAATGTTTATGGAGTTTACCTTACAGACTCAAGGTACCAGGTTGATTCTCATGTTGGGAAGTGAAGAGTTGGCTAAGATTAAAATAAACTACAATGGAAACAAGCCTAGTATTTACCAATAATTAAAACTTATTAGGGAGAGGGTTGGCATAATGTTTCAAATCTCCAAAGTAGGACAGTTTTTTTTAGAAGTGTGAGTTTTTGCAGATCAAAACATACACACGGCCAGACCTAAGAACAAAGCTTTACTTTTGTCAAAATAAAAACTTATGTCTTGTATATACTTTGATTTGCTTATGCTATTCCATATACCATTTAGAGGTTTCAGATACAAAATAACTGCTTTATGCAATTATTAAAGAATTTAGGAAATACAGGGACTGTCCCTTGCAAACAGGGATAGGTGGCAACTCTATTATGGACGTACAACACATATAGGCATGTGTACACTTTGGCTAGATGATTATTCTGTGGACATGTCACCTCAATCCCATGTACAAAATGGGAAAAAGAGTTGTGGATGGATGCCCAGCAGGATGGTTTTACAAGGTACGGATCTGTTTATGGTTTGCACTTTAATTTGTAACCATTGGTTCATGGTATCAGAATTACTGATGCAAATATGACCAAATATGTTTTTTTCATGGTATGAATCTTGAGGGGCCATGGCTGATCCTAGTGGCTTCACAGAGCAGTCCATTGGTGCTTGGCATGCCAATGGCAAGGACGCTGGAAGGCTCTTTTATTTAGTCATTGGTGAACCAATTTGTGGCAGTTTGGAGATATCAAAAATGTGGGTGTGTTATATTGATGTGCTGTTTTATGGTGAAACGTCACTGTCTGAGGACAGATGTTGCATGTGGGGCACTCAGTTATTTTGGTGTAGAGGGCAGTTGTAAGTTTAGCTGTTGGGTTAAGATTTTTAGCCAACTTGTCCTTGATGCATATTTTTCTGTAGATATTGTGCTGCTGTTTTTTAACAGCGGGATTAAAGCATTAAAGAACAATGTCTCTTTGTTGCTGACAGGAGCTGCATTGTGTGAAAGGTATAAACATTCCAAAACCATGCAGCAGCAACATGTCATACTCTATTACAGAGGATTTCTCATCCAGGTTAGGTATGAATCTAATCAAAGTTTTCAGCATGTCAGGTGTTGACATTCCAGACTTCCGCAGGAGCAGGGTATCAGGCTTACAGGGAATTTTGACACCTTTTTGGAATTCAGGCTGTTCAGCAGCTTTTAAACAGTTTATGTATATTTTTGATTTGCAATATTTATTATATTATATTATTATTATTATTATTATTATTATTATTATTATTATTATTACTACTATTATTTTTTGTCTGCTGTTTCTATCTTGTAGGTTCCACTCTGGTCCAGACTTTTAAGGACAGATGTCTTTGACTATCCTAAGAAACACAAGGTTTACTATCCAACTTGGAGGCTGCACAGACAATAGAACAAGGGCAGAGCTGCAGGAAAAGACTGGCAGTGAGTCTGAAGAACAGATTGCGGACAGGCCAATTCCTGGCAAGAAGGCTAGAGGGAAAAATAAAAGATGTACCTTAGGCCCAAATGTCAATCCTCTAACACTGGTGGAAGTACCATCTGAAATGGAAGGTAGTAACTCAAGGGAGGGCACACGAGGCAGTTATCAGTGATAGAGGCCAGTCCCTTGAGGAATACATGGAAGAGTTTATTAATTCATTGCCAGAAGAGGGGATAGTTAGACTGTTCGATCTAGCCTTAGAAAGTAATTTTGTCACCGAATCAGTTTCCTCTCCCAGGGAGGCAGGAGAGGTAATTTTGTGGCAGAGTGCACCTCCATCCTTACCCAACATACAGAGGGGATCTGAGACCATCAGTGCTTTGAGGGGTGATGTCCAGCCTTATCCAGACAATTGTGTTACTCAGTTCTTATCCTCCATGGCTAGATTGAACCTTTCAGTTTCCAACTCGCATGGGTCCCACATTACCACACACGTCCCCAACATAGTTAAAGAAAAGGTCCTCAAAGGGGAATTCATGGAGATATTTGACCTAGCAGATACCGAAGAAATAATGTGCATTTTGGATCTAGACTTAGAAAGGAATTTTGCTGCCATGTTAGTTTTCTCTCCAGGGAAGATAGGAGGGGCTGCTTTGGGGCAGGATACACCTCCACCCTTACCCAACATACAGAGGGGCTCCAAGACCATCAGTGCTTTTAGGGGCAATGTCCCACCTCAACCAGATAATTGTGTTACTCAGTTTTTTTCTCCCCATGGCTACACTGAACCTTTCAGTTTCCAATTCCCCTGGGTCTCACATTATGACACATGTCCGTACCTCTCAACTGTACAGATTTTCATAGAATGTCCAGTTTTTTGCCTCAAAATTTTGGTGCATTTTTCATAAAAATGTATCTTTTGGCAAGCCATTAAAGATAAAAGTAAAAAAAAATGATGACATGCATTTGAATTTCAGACTTCATACCCTTCAGATAATACATACCAACACAAAACGTGCTATTCTATCAACTTTCTAAGTTTGTGAGAGTGATATTTAAAAATTGTCCTTATTCTTGGTCCTTTATCCCCCCTTTATTTAAGGCTTTGTCCAGATTTCTTGCTCTAAGAGGTTGAGAGGTAAACACAAGTGCCTGCCATAGTTAAAGAAAAGATCCTCAAAGTGGAGTTCACGGAGGTATTTGACCTAATGGATACTGAAGGAATAAGGAGCATTTTAGACACAACAAGGTCTTGATGTCAGCCTTGGCAGCCATTGGGAAGAAGTCCTCAGCCAGAGCAGCAGTTAAAAACTGGAACACTTGGTTTCTAGGTTTCATGGTGTTTGTGGCAGTGATTATAGAAAAGGATCCAAGTGAGGATCTGCCCTTGTTAGCATAATTTTTGGCCATCAGGGAAGTGCACCACATCAAAGGGGGATCAGGTTGAGCAACTTATGATCAGCAACTTAGGAAATTAAAAGCCATCGACAATTCCCTGAGGTTGGAATTAAGATACCCAAACATTTGGTTGAGTGCCATGTTAGATAAGCTAGCCACACCAAGATGGGTGTTGTGGGTAGAAGTAATGGGGAAACAATGTTCTGCTAGGATTTTAACCATGGAAAGTGCCTTTGGCCAGCTTGCAAGTTCACTCATTTGTGTTCTGGCTGTGGAAATGTCACCTTGCCTGCAGGTGCTGGGGGATTTGTAGGAAGGGGTAGGCCTGACATTCTCTCAACTTACCTATAGGGAGCACTAGGGATAACTCTCTTAGAGGCAAGTAGATTTTTTGTGGCCACAGGGCTACCTCTGGCAGGGGGTTTAATTGATCCACATCAGTCCCACTCCCAATCCAACTAGACAACTTGGCTCAGCTGTTGAATGACTATGTTGACCAAGAGGTGGCCGCAGCCCTTCTTGAAAGTTTCCACAAAGGTTTCAAAATTGGATCCTCAGCACCTTTAGATTCCAAGTAAGTTAGAAATTGCTCATCCTTTAAGAGGCATGAAAAATTGCAGCCAAGTTAATTGAAAGAAAATGAGCACCCCTCCCTGGCCCACTTTTAAAATTTCTCCCATCGGCCTTGTTCCTAAGAAAAAGGATGGTGAACTCAGGTTGATTCACCACCACTCACACCTTGTGGGTGCATTAATGATTTCTTTGCCAAAGATCATGGCAAGGTACGTTACTCTTCCATGGATCAGGAGGGAGGGGTAATTTTGAGTTATTCCAACCCTTGGCTTTGCAAGTTGATCATTCAGTTGACATTCTAGTTTCTTCCAAAGAGGATTGGCATTATTTGGATTTTCAGTTTGAAGGGAATTTTTTTCAACACTGCCATAACCATGGGGTGCTTGGCAGCTTGTGCTGCATTTGAACTGTTCAGCATAGCTTTGCATTGGTGTTGACATACAGAGGGCACCTATTCAATCAGTGGTCCACTACCTGGATGATTTTTTGACAGTAGGTGAAGGGCAAGAATGGCCAGTACAGGCCATGTTGGCCTTCTAAGAGCTCTATGACAATTTAGGAGTACTTTGGCCAATGTCAAGTCAGTAGGACTGAGTTGGACCCTGACCTTTTTGGGACTAGCAGTTGATACCATTGGTAATTTTTTTAAACTTTCACTAATAAATTGCAGCAAGTTAGGCACTTGCTTTGTAAATTTCTGGCAGTCAATAAAGCTGGCACGTGGGAAATTATGCAGATTGACAGGCTACTGAATTTTGCTTGCATCACTGTCTCCAAGGGCAGGGCTTTCATCCAGTCCATTTCTGACTTGTTGAAAGGAAACACACCCAAATGTTACAAGGTCCATCTGACCAGAAGGGTCAGGGAAGACCTCCAGTTTTGGTTCACATTCCTGAATCAATTCAATGGTGTATCTTTTTGCCAGTCCTCTTTGCTTTAATCCAGCAACCTTAATCTTTTTACAAATGTGGGGGGGGGGGGTCCGATATGGGAGGATACTTCCAAGGCAGTTGGCTCCCTGGCTTAATACTTGGTCAGAAGAGATGAAGAGGGATATCGCTTTCCTGGAGGTCTATCCAATCTGAGTTGCCATGTTAGTATGGAAGACAAATTACACAACAGTAGAATAGTATTTCACTCAAACAGTGCTGAGGCTGTCCATGCCATCAACAAATTGTCCTCCAAGTCCAAATGGGTTCTCTGTAATTAGGCTATTAGTATATAATTAATCTTTCTTTAGTGTGCATATGCCTCTGACACAGCCCCTGTAGCTTATAGTTTTTCCCATTTTCAGTTCACCAAGTTTCATCATCTGGCCAAGCATGCAGAACTAAAGGGCACAGCAATTCCTGCAGACATTTGGTTAACTGGAGAGGAGTAGCAGCATTGTTGCTGGCCAGGTCATGGACCAATAACACCAGGGAGGCCTATTCTTTGTCACTTCAGATGTTCAAGATTTTCTATAGGTTTTTGCTCCCTGTCACAGAAGTTGGGGTTTGTTATTGGTCCTTTATTCCCTGGTTGTCTGAGCCTTGTTAGGAGATTTGCCTAACACATTACAGATTCATTTAGCGGCTTTATGATGGATGGAACATTTTTTTGGTTCTTCAGGAAGTATCCAGCCATGGGCTTAATGGCAAGCTGATCAAGGGTTGGAAGAATATCTGTGGTGCTTCGCATGATTCCAAGAAGCCAATAAGGAGACACCTTCTTGTCATCATTGCTCTGGGCTTGTTTAACACAGTATCTGTTTTTTGTACCTGGTTGCTTTGTTCACGTCATTATACATGGGTGCCTTCAGTGTTAGTGAATTACTAAACTCTCTTTGTTGGGATGACTTCATTATTCACAGGAATTTTATTCTGATACGAGTGAAAAAATCCAAGATGAACCAATCAAGTATAGGGCAACAAGTCTGGTGTGACAAATCAAATGGGTTGTCAATTTGCCCAGTTCACTGGTTCAGATTAATGCACACGATCACTCCCAATGGCACTAGGTCGGGCCCATTTTTCACCTGGGAGGGTATCAAACCATTTACTTTGGCAGAGATTTGTCTTTTTCTATGAAAAGCCATTGAGAGACAAGGTATACATGCTCAAGGGTATTCATCCCACTCTACTAAAATAGGATGCAATTTTAACTTGGCCATGTAAGGTCATTCTGCTGAGGTTATACAAAAAACAGGAAGGTAGATGTCAGATGCCTTTTTATCATACATCATACACTAACCTTTATTTCTGTTTCATGGAAGGAGGTTATCAGGATGTTGGGACATTGGACTAGCTGAAGTCCAAACAATGGTCTACCCAGCTGGGCACTCTTTTACATTAGACCATAACAGATGGCTTGGCTGTTCATTTGGCTTATCAGGTCTACTATGGCTTCAAGGTTGGAATACCTAGCATCAACTTGCAGTGAAGGAAATATCACCCAAGGTTTTGCTAATCTACCCTGGGGGAAATTACTTGGCCTTGGGTCCTAAGAAAATTTTCCTAGCCAGAATCCTATCTGATATGGACAGGCTACACACGCTACATCCACATACGGTTTTGTTTCACTGATCCACTGAGAAGGAGCAAGGAGTTCCAGCGCAATCAAGATGCCCAGCTGGTTAATTAATCACAGAGTGACAGATGCAGCTCAACTGATAGGATTTCAGATAAACCACCACAAAGATCTTGGCAGACTGGACTCTAATTTTTATGCCAGAGACAAAGTACATTTGAACAATTTAGGTTTTGATTTGCTTAATTTAGAATTAGCTATGGCCATCAAGGAATATTTCAAGAATTAATCCTCTTCCCACTTTTAACGGGCTTGTGTATCTTAAATTCAAAATCAGCTCATGGGAATGGTATGCTGGCATGCCGGGTTGCTGGCAGCCTTACGGCTTTACTGCTCCTCCTTTTCCCCTGTATTGGTGCTCAACGGCCGCGACTTATCTTCAGTTGGCCTCAATTTAACCAGTAGTCATATCAAGGGTTATTTGGGTGAGAAAGAAAGAATTAGAGTGTTTTTCCACCAGGTCCGAGGTAGCTTGGGTCGCTCACCTGGTCCAGTAGAGGTTACCAGGAAAAGGGTTTGTCATGCCAACCATCTTAAGAGTTAATGGTTAATGGTTGTTTGTTAATATGTTATATGTGAAATTACTGTGGCATCTTTTATATTGTCAGTAGTATTGTGAATAAAGGGTTGCAAAGGCACTGTGTGGTTATCGACTCAGTTTAGTAGCCAAGTCTTGCTATGTTCTTTTTTTAAGCCAGTACATTCTATCAGTGCTGAAAGAAACACATACGCCATGTAACAACCTCACTAGAAAATAATTTGCTGTACCATTCTGATTCCGCTTAGTTTGTAAAATAAGATTTCTGTACTCTTGTTTCACACTTCTGGTAATGTTCTTTAGCTTGAAAATGTTACGAAAAGTGGTACTTCAATACTACTCAAATTCCCCTTCTGAGTGTTATAAAGAAGTACTTTTCTTTTCTGTACTGAGTGTCATTAATTCTTAATTAGCTGTCACATGCATGCTCCATACATTTTTTTTTGCTCTTTAAATTATGAATCCAGTGTGCATTTCAGTAATTTATTTTATGTATTTAACATTTGTTGATGGGGAAAGTCCGACTAGGTTCCACAGATCCTGTTTTCAGCGGATGCCCGGGGAGAAATGCTCCTGACGCATGTCTTTAGAATGTGGGAAAAAAATGGAGTGCCCGGAGGAAACCCACGCAAACGCAGGGAGAATATGCAAACTCTGCACAGAAGGCACCCCAGCCGAGAATCGAACCGGAGAACCTCTTGCTGTGAGGTGACAGCGTTAACCGCTGCACCACTGCACCGCCCATCCCTTTTATGTCTTATTTTATTAAATTTTGTTTTTATTTTTCTTTTTTGTATTTCTTGAATTTAGAAAAAGATGATTTGATTCTTTTTTATTTTCTGTCACGATATCAAAATATTTTTTTTCTGACTTAATTAAGCTTCTAATTAATATGTCTTCTACCTCATAAAGTGCCTAGTGCTAGCTCATATTTGTAGATTTTTTATTTTTTAGTCTAAACTCTTTCTATTCCTACCATCGCCATTTTTCTGGAACTTCAATATTTCTTCCTTAACAACATTGATGGGAACTTACTAAAGCAGCCTGACCTTTGAATTGCATAGGGGATGATGGCAGCACACATGGTCAGGCTGATTTCACTCTGTCTTCCACCAACAGTTTTGTATATTTGTATACATCCCAAACACCTTTTAAAAATGACATAGTCCAAAAGGCAAACAATTTTTTTTTCTAATCAGTGCCCAGTTGTGTCATTTATAGTTTTTTTTCTGAATACCGACTACTTATTTTACTGTCTTTTGAAATCCACCTTTATTGTCATAACACACAGTTGTACCTTATTCCTTACAGATTTTCTTTTTTTTTTCTATTTTACTGGAGCACTAAAAACTACATTCGTATCATTACTATCAAGACATGACTCATCCTGCATATATACTATCCTTATTTTCTATTAACAACGTTGATATTATATATGTTGTCTGCAATTAAGTGTTTTCCTGAAACATTAACTTTTTATTTGGTCATTCAGGATTTCCTACAAAATTTATCTAGCACATTGACACAGCAGTTATTGTTATTGCCTCTTAGCACTTGGTTCTCTAGTCTGGTTCTCAACTGTATTTCACCGTGTGTAGAGTCTGTGTAGCTTTCCTGTGACTGTGGGGGTTGTCACCAGATGCTTTGCTACCTATATTCCCAAAGATGTGCTGTCAATAAACCCTGGATGTACAGTGGACTGAATGCTGTAATCACATCTAAAGGTGCTTCAACAAAGTATTAGTTTAAGGGTGTGCACACAAAACAAAGTATTAGTTTAAGGGTGTGCACACTTAAACAACTAGCGTATTGTATGTTTTTTTATTTTTTATATTTTTCCCCTAACAAATTTGTTTGATTTTTAATTGAATTGTAGAGGTTATAGATCACATTAAAGGTGGGAGAAGTTATGAAATGATGTATTATGGTCTCATTTTGTATATATCACAAAAGGTGTGTGTGTGTGTCTGTGTGTGTGTGTGTGTGTGTGTGTGTGTGTGTGTGTGTGTGTGTGTGTGTGTGTGTGTGTGTGTGTGTGTGTGTGTGTGTGTGTGTGTGTCCTACAAAACACTGGCATCCTCTCCAGAATTACTTTCTCAACTTAATATCCACTGACTTCCTGATCCCTATTTCTAAACTAGATATAATAGGTATTACAGAATGTCTGACTGAATGAATACATTTCTAGCATTTGATATAGGACTTTAAGCTACTGTAACAATATTTTCAGTCAAGCCATTACACAAATGTAACTAATTCTTAATGTAATCTTTCTTTATGTCATGGTCTGTATTGTGCCATTGACTCTAATCGTTTAATTCTTATAACATACATTGTATTTTCTTATAATGCATTGTACCTAAATATCTCATTTTGACTTTTATGTCATCTCTAGTGTACATCACTTTCATTTTTGCTTTCTCTGTCACAAGTAAAACTTCTGTAGCAATGTGCATTTGTATTTCAATAGCCTATGTTCAACCTTGCTTTTGTTATGCTTCTCATGTCATAGACCTTCTGCTTATGATTTTTTTTTTTATTTTCCTTTTTAATAAAATCCTTTTCGTGTCTAACATATAAAAGGAAAATAGGCAACTGTTTTGCAACAAGAAGCTAGGACTTGATCTGATTCTAGCATTATCAGACTTTAAAAAAAATTCCTAACATTTTGATGCTTGTGATGTATATTGTCCTGTTGGCTTTACAGTGAAAAGATACGAGTGTAGGAAGCCATTTTCCAGTCTCACCAGCACCCTATTTCCATTTTATTCCTTATCCTAAGCAGAGAAAATCATATCCCAGGGTTAAATCTCTAACATCCCAGGAATCCATCAACATGTCTGCATTATCTGCCAACTATTTTGCAGAAAGGAAGCACAAAACTTCCTTCATTCTTTTGACTAGCATGTACTTTAGCATGCAAATTATACTACATGAGGTGTATTAATAATGCAAGACCCACCCCTGTAGTCTGTGGCTTGAAGAGCTGAACTGTGGTAATGCTGAGACATTTCCCCATTGTGCCCATGTTGTTCACATTAAATCAGTTTATTATGATCTAGCATGCAACAGATAAGCAGCATTCAGGCATATTAGAGTTGGACAGGTGGCATTCTACCATCCAAATCCAAGTGTAGTAGTGTAGAGGCAGACATATGCTTTGTGTAGAATGTCAGAAGAAATCTCAGAATTAACAACTGTTTTATTCTGTGTTGGTTTTTAACTATACGAACTTCAAAAATAAATGCTTCTTCAGCAGTTTAACAGACACTTTTTTAACAGTTGGTCTTTGTGGGGTTATTTAAATTGCTGTCATTTGATATGTTTAATCAGAGAAACTGCTTTAAATGTTATTAATGAACATTTCTTTTACTACAAGAGTAAGATGTCACTGTATGTTAAATGAATGAGAAAAAAATCATATCACCTATTATTTTGGTGAAGCATAAAACCAAGCTTGGGAGTCAGGATTCAGAAACAAATAGTGCCCGTTTCATCATACAAAATTCTATGAAAGCATATCCATATGGCAACTGAAGCTCTACTGATCTATTAACTACGCAAGATAGAATATTGTTCTTAAGCTGTGGAAACCAGCTGTCATTGTCCCTGTACACAAGAATGACCACATGACTATAGTCTGTACCTACTGATCACCACTATACCATTAATCCATTTACTAAAGTTCTTGGAAGGGTAGTTAGCCATCTGCTATTCTCTCATGTCAACTACAACTAACTCATGTCAATTACAAATGTATCAGATTACACTCTCACCATGTCGTCTTCTTAACCCATGGACAGGATAGAGCATTAGTCCATAAAACTGAAAACATCATAGGAAAAGTCAGTAACGATCTGAACCTGGACTTGCTGGAAGGTTTCACCATTGTTAACCACACAAGTTTTACTACACAGACTCTCTGCTGATAGGCGGGTTGCTTGAATACATCAGTTGGCATAGCTACCCTGCAGACTGTATGTAGTCCATGAAGTGAAGACCCATATACTTTTATATCAAGCATGTTATCTACAGACATAGAACACATATCTACATGGTTTCCTTGGTCCACATCATCAACATGCATAGCATCTGTAATGCTAGTAATACACACAGTATGCAGAGCACTCAACATTAATTTTCTATGGACCAGATCATCAAACTGCTAAGTCCAAACTACAGAAAACCTTTCATAACCAACAGTGATGACCTATTCAACACTGGTCTTCTATTAAAAATATTCCCCAACTTAATTAGTAATTCCAGTGCTGTTCATCTCAGGCTTACCACTACAGATGGCATTCATAAATAATTTGTACATGTGTTGAAGGGGGCTAGAAGGACTTAACTATGATTCTGTAAACATAAATATTCATTAGCCACTAAAGCAAACCATTTCCTATTAGGAATACAAAGAAATATATTTCCTAATTGATATACCCAGGAAATGGATTGCCCCCCAGTTTACTTACAAATAAAACTGTAGGTTATACAAAGGATTTTATCATCTTTCTTCCTTATGTTATTGTACAATGAATCACACCTTACCGCATTTCATTTTTTGCTTCTTATTTATGTATTTATGTCTCGACAAGGAGATTCCCACTGGGCAGACCCTATTTGCAGAGGAATATGGAGAGACACGTTTTGCATTACTGTCTTGAGAAAATATAGAGTAAATACTCAGGCAAACATGTTATCCCAATAAGCAGCAAAGTACTTGTTTAAAAATGTGGTACACAAAAATACAATGCATAGCAAATACATTTAAAGGATAAAACTAATACATTCTGAAGAACAGCTAAATACACAATGTCAAAAATTAAATGACTATCATCATTGTAAGCATATTTTTAAAAATTCTTAAGGAAATAATTCTACATCAAGTGACTTATTCCAGGACAGTCAACAACATGACTACAGCAACACAACACAATGTGGATTCAGAAGTGGCCACATCATTCAGGCAGCATTATTAAAATGTGTACAGAAAATAGCCACGCACTTTGACACCAAGAAACCTACTTCTGTGTTTTTTCAGACTTCAGCAAAGACCTTTACTGCCCCAAAGACTGCAAGAATTGATGCAACAGCAATGTTTTAGTGTGGTTTAAACTGTGTTTCATCAATAAAAATAATCTGTCAGCTGGACTAATATTTTCATGTCTATCTCCAATCCCTCGCCCACCCAGCAGCAGCAGTTCTGATGGCCTAAAAGGAACTCCGTAATAACCAATATGTATGTATTGTTGTAAGGTATGCAACTCCAATTTGCTATACGACATCACTGATTTCGTTAGGTAAACTATCTCACGCCCCTACTCGTATCCCTAAACAATTTCATCAGCCATCTATCTCAGCAGCTCTCAGCAAGCAAAATGACCTACATTCTTTCTCCCTCTCGGCAAACAAGCCCTCCACTGATAGAGGACAGCCTGTGGTCTTTTACCTGACACTATATCGCAAAATATGTCGTAAGTAACATTTTGTCTTAATGTGTAACTGCTAAAATACTCTGTAAGAATGAAGCAAAAAGGGTTGTTAATAACCACCAGAACCTGCTAACTCCCTCCCCCAAAAGAAAAACACCTAATACTACCTCTCATACATTACACTCCATTTACATATAATACCTCTTTACAATTAGTACTCAGAAAACTTTCATTTTTTTTATACTTTTTATCTTTCTCTAATTTCTTACTGGTTTCATCTTGTCTTCTATTTTACTGTTTTCCCCTAGCCTATTATAATTTTTACCAACACTAGAATTTTCATACCTGCTGATTGTTTTTAGTTTGCAAAAGTCTCTGACAAGTGTACCCCCACTATGTTCGCCCTTGCTATGCTCTGGCTCACTCCGCTCCCCTACTCCACCCCCATTTCCACCTATCCCCACTTTCTTTACATTTATAGCTAGCAAACACTCCCACAAAATTCTCTACCAATCTCGGCACACATATCCACCCACCTCAGTAACACCCCCCCCACATAAAATGCCAAACCTACATAGCAAGCACATATCCTTAACAACCTTACACACCATCAGAACCACAGTGGTGGCCCTCTCATATCACCTTTCCTCATATAACAATCAACTTCTAAACCCCACTCCCCCCTGGTAAACTACATCCCCATCCCAATAAAACATAACTATATATTATATCATAGCTCCTTCTCTTTTAAACACCTGCTACACAGAATACTATTTTAATAAATTCCACCCACTTGGATCCCATTCTGTAACTTGCCAAAAGCACCCCAAACTTCATACCAAGCTCATCAAGTTGCACTTTCAACTTGCCAAGCAGCTTATTCTCACTGGAGACATTCATCCAAACCAGGTCCATTTCCTGAACAATGTGTCTTCATCAGCCCTACCAACCCCTCAGCTATTACTATTTTCTTACATCGCAAAAATAATCGTAACCTACTCCTTCTAAACATAAATATTACAAGTATAGGGAATAAAGTACATGACCTCCATGCTATTCTATCCCATTATTCTCTGGACATAGTAGTAGTAATTGAGGCCTGGCTAAAACCCAACAACAGTGACAGCAAAATCCTAGCTCCCAGATACAATATTATTCGTAAAGACAGATCAACCAAATGGGGTGGTGGAGTAGCAATATTATTAAAAAATCACTTAACAGTTGAAATCTTAACGCTACCTATCCCTAACTGTGACAATGCTGAGTTACTCTTTACTAGGCTACAAATTAACTCCAAGAAACACATCAGTGTCATAGGTGGGTACATCCCACCCGGGAATAATATACCCACACTTGAAAATTTACTTCACTGGATCACCACTACCTTCCCTCAAGAAACAATCTTATTGGGGGACTTTAACATTGATTGGTTCACCTGTTCCTCTCAAAATCTTGCAACCCATATGAACCTTTACAGGTTTACCCAAACTATCACTTCTCCTACAGGGACAGACAAATTATTCAAACAACAGTCTATCCTTGACTTTATTCTGATTAACAACCCCACCCTATGTTTGCAATCAGGTTATCTTCCTGATGGTCTTAGCGACCATCAACCAACCTTTCTTCTAAGGAACCGGACCCACCAATGTAAGCCGAACACCTACCAGAAAATCAGAAATAAAAAAAAATTTCAACCCTAACAACTTTATCTCATCACTAAAGAGCTGCACTGGGACGCCCTTAGATAACTAACCATAGGAGAGGCTGTTAAGTCATTCAACATCATTTTTCTAGATATATTAAGCTGCCATGCACCCCAGAGAACTATTAGAATAAATGACAACTATGTACCTTGGCTAACTAAGGAATGCAGACTCCTGTTAATAGTACAGATAAAGCTTGGGAGCAATTTCATAAAACAAATCCCAGGTCTCAAAACTATCATTCCTACAATTGAAAAATAAAGCTAAGAAATTAGTCAAACTTGATAAAATCAACTACTACCATAATATTCAAACAAAACTCCAGAAAAACCCTGAAAAATTCTGGGCTGCCATTAATAATATACTACATCCAGATAAATCCACCACTCCCTCACCAACAGCAACTAGTAACTCAGATAACATAGCAACTCAATTTAATAAATACTTCCCAGAAACCATCCTAGCCCTCTCAAATTCCCAAACTACCCCCACCACCTCTGAGCCATTCATATCCCAAATTGCACAGACTCCTTTACATTACAACCAGTCTCTGTTAACACCATAAAAACCAACTTAAAAAACTAAAGTCAATCACACTAGCATTAGACAAACTCCCTGCAGACTTCTTGCAAATTGCAGCAGAAGCTATAGCTTATCCAGTAGCCATACTAATCAACAGATCAACCTCTGAAAACCTAGTACCGACATTTGGAAAATATCCCATATTCTACCTTTACATAAA
Source organism: Protopterus annectens (assembly GCF_019279795.1). Classification (NCBI taxonomy): domain Eukaryota; kingdom Metazoa; phylum Chordata; order Ceratodontiformes; family Protopteridae; genus Protopterus; species Protopterus annectens. Next base: position 1,368,602,517 of record NC_056743.1, read on the forward strand.
GATAGAAGTTCCACTGAAATGACCAACTATCATCCAATTGCCATCTTGTCCCCCCTATTTAAAATCCTACAGAGAGTAGTCCAGATACAATTGATGCATTACCTGCACACACAAAAACTACTATCAGACACTCAACATGGCTTTCACCCTTATCACAGTACTACCACAGCCCTAATGTCCTTCACTAACACAGTGAACCACTACAGAAATAATGGAAATTTTGTATCTGCCATCTTCCTGGGCCTTTCCAAAGCCTTTAATATGGTAAATCACAACAAACTTATTAATGTTCTCACAACACTAAGCCTTAGGTTCTCCCTCTATGACCTGGTTTAAAAGCTACCTATCAGGATGCCAGCAGGCTGTTCAGTGGCAAAGTGAACTTTCTCCCCTTTTTCCAGTAACAGAAGGAGTTCCCCAACATTCCATCCTGGGACATCTATTATTCTCTCTCTTCACTAACATCCTCCACACCTCTAGCCCCTCCCCCCCCATGCTACAGTCATACAATACACAGATGACTCCACATTAATTTGCACAGCCTCCTCGCTACAAAAAATCCAGACCATAACTCAAGATTCTTTTCTAGCAGCCGACGCATAGCTCAAAAACACCCAGCTCATTCTACATCCCCCCAAAAAAAGATCCTTCTCTTCTACCCCACAATAACTCCCCCATCAAGCCTTTCATTCAATATCACATCCATAAATAAAACCACTATCATACCAGTAACCCACACCAAACCTTTAGCTGTTGAAATTGACAGCACTTTAAAGTTTGATATTCATATCTCTCAAACCATCAAGAAAGTAGTAACCAAGAAATGAAGCACTCTCTACAGAAACAAATTCCTAACCATAAACACAAAAGCTACCTTTGTACACACCTCTTGTCTACACTCCTATATGCCTCTCCCATTTTAACCAACCTCAGAAAACTGATCTAGCTAAACTAGATTTCTGCTATAATAAAATTGCTAGGTTCGCCATAGATTTCCCCATCTCAGACACATCATTATACATCTCTTAAACTATTAAACTGGCTAGAACTGCCACAATTGCTACTCCTTAATCAACTATCCTTTGCCCATAAAATCCTGCATTAAGCAGAAAAAAGCCCTTATCTCCAGAACCTTATACAACTACACACCAACAATCATTGTCTCGTTTCCAGCAATAAACTACTACTTACTATCTCCCAAGCAAAGAACTCAACCGGGGACGCACTCTTCTCAAACTTCATTCCCAAGATATGGAACAAACTACCAGCCCCAATAACCTCCAACTGCTCTATAGCTGAATTCAAAAAACTTTTAAAGTCACACTTAACTGAAATTTGGGTCTACTCTTGCACATGTCCTGGCTAGTTTCTGGCAACATAGATTTTTAGCAGCCTACAGCTTATCAGTGTCCTACTACTTTCCACTGAATTGCGTATGCAATATATGCCTGTATTTGAGAATTTATATATCTGCTTTAACTAAAAATATGCAATTACCACAAAAAAAAAAAATAACATGAATCATATGTTATAACTGTATATTGTATTGATCCTCTGAAATACATACAATTTCATAAAGTTCTTCTGTAGTGTCTCCATCACTAATATAATAAATTTTTTCTTGTATTTTGTGGTTTGTATTTAGTGATTTGTGCCATTTTGCTATACTTGTTTGCTACAGCTCTTTCAATGTTTCTAAATTTTGTAGTTTTGTAATTTTTTTTGGAGTTTTTCTCCCCAGGTCTCCACTGAAAAACGACCTGTGTCCAGTCAAACTTTCCCAGTAAACAAATGTAAAATAAAATAAATAAAATACATTTTCAGCACCAGCACTGGATTCCCACAAGGATCAATCCTGGGTAGCTTTCTCTTCACCATGATTCACACACAATATGCACCACAATACAAACAGATCCACACTATGACAGTATGCTTATGATTCTGCCATCTTACAGAGTGCAAAGAATGTCAGTAAACTTAAGCAGGACATGCAGACAGCTCTGAACACATTATAACGTTGCTCAATTAAAACACCCAATGTTAAATGTAAAGAAAACCAAGATAATATTAATCAACAAAAAGATCAACAATTAACATACAAATGTAGTAAAAGATCAATCATTAACATACACATGGAATAAACACCATGTCCCTTTATGAATACTCTTCTGAAACGGAAGTCAAAAACCTGCCATCTCTTGGAATAATCACTGATAACAACATCATCTTCAAACAGCACCCTAGAAGTTTAATACCAGAACTCCATAAGAATACTGTATCCCTGCAGAGTCCAAAACACAACTTATTATCAACAGCAAGAAAGAAGATAGCATATTACTACCAAAACTAATATGTGGATCTCAACCATGAAAAACTTAAATAAATAACAATTAACCAAATTACCTGCTATATCCACAAGTACATACAATTTACCAGGGATACACCAACCTATTCGCACCACTGCATTAGCTTACAAAACATAGGCGGCCATACCAAAACAAAATACAGTGCATAGCTAACACTCACTCATAAATTACTCTGCACCAAAATGTGCTCCGACTTACACTCATACCAGCAATTCAACAAGACAACAGTTTTTCATACAACCTTTCTATCAATAAATAGAAGCAAAACCAGATATGGAGCTAAATCCCTAAGATCATATTTAACAAAACAAGGAAGCACGTAACAGAACAGTCTGAATGCAATTTATGATACCACCTCCTTCACATACCGGCGTAAAATCCTGCCCAATAACATGTACGGTAACTTAGTTCTCTTACATTTCGATTCTATCTTCTGCTCATGGCACAGCTGCAAACCTCTATAAATTTAAGTTGTGGCAAGAGCTGGGGCAAATGTGGTGCTTACCCAAGGTGGAATCTCCTAAGAGGCATGACTTAGCGCTGTAGATGAGGTGCCAATCAATTCCTGCAAGTGATTCTGGCAATCATTTAAGCAGCCTTGATCTTGAAATATGAGTCCAGATTAACAGTCATTCGGTGTGTATATGTTAGAAACTGTAGCAATGAGATCATCTGTCTCTTTGCTGCAGTTTAGCAAGGGTGTATGAAGCTGTTTTAAAAATCTATTTTGCTGATACATGTCTGTCCTTAAAAACATACTTTTCTAGTTTTTAGTTTTGCCAATGTGGTTAGCAATAGGAGTGGGGGTGGGAAGCAAATAGTTAATTTTGAATAAAATGGATTCTGAAATGTAAAACTTTGTCCCTAAGGATTTGAATACAGTGTCTTACTTGAATTAAGTAATTAACAGTTAATTAAATGGGTTTATAAAAAGAAAATATGAGGTTATTGATTTATACCTTGAGAAGGCATATAACCAAGGTGCTTGATGTTATTAAAGATTTATTCTTTCTGATTTTTTGTGGTTTTTTTCAGTTAACTTGTTTTCTTGAGTGTTAAGCTCATGCTCTTTTCCTTGCTCAAAGATTTTCTTTTATAGTCACTGAGGTTTAGCTATAGTTTAGCATAGCTGGCCATACAGCAAAGAGGCATGCAATATATACTCCAAGAATGAGATAGCTAAGCAAGAGTCCTCAATGTTTAATACCATAAGCATCATGTAATAGATGCCCATGGGATTTATGCAAATTGTTCCATAAGGATAAACCAGCATTTCAGTTACATGGCTTCTGAATGCCCATGCCTTTTCACTTTTTGAGTTTTTACTTGTGTATCCAGGCCAATAAAATTTTTCTTCTTTTTTTCTGAGCTCATCAATCCACAGTAAATGGATGGTTTGGCTATACTTTATAAATACAGTGCTGAATACCAAGTCTAATGTCCATAAACATTAAGATGACTGAAAAATATCCTAAAATAATATCCAAACCAAAGGGAAAAAACAGTCACACAAACAAATCATTCAGTAAAAACTCTAAGAAAGACACAATTAAATTAGTCTTATTTAACCCGATTTTCATTATTAGAATCCATGACTGTGTATTAAGACAATGGATGCTGGTATATAAACATAACACTCGCAATGCATTTAAGTTGCTCATTATACTTATGAATACCGCAGCTGAAGAAAACAGCAGCAATTGAATTACACAAAACAGCATAACTTTCTCTGTTTTTGGCAAATTGCCACAAATTCAATTAATGTGCAATCATTTCTTGGTTGATATTACAATTGTTACTTCTCTTGTCTAAAATAGCAATCCTTTAGCTTTCTAAACTCAGCTATATTAATACATATTGCAATATCTTATTCTATTTATGGGAAGAGTTAACTAATTTTTGTGATTCTAGCCCTGAAAATGGAAGAAGTTTGTCCTGTAACTGCACACTTGAAAACATGCAGATATACTATTGATGCAGGGCTAACAAACAACAGAAAGACTGGTATTTTGGTCAGTTAAGCACTAAAACTGGTACGTTAATTCTATTATCTGTAATACTCATTACCAACGTGTAAGGCTGGTTTGCTTCAGAAACAAAACAAAACTCTTAAAATATCCATTTGCAGAAGCTGTCCTGAATTTGTAATTCACAAATGCATGCATAAAAGTAAATCAAAGACATTGTGGTTCTCAAGACCCTGTATTGAAATAAATCATAAATTTGAGATGCTAAAAGGTACTCAGTCAACCAATGTCCCAAATTTGAGCAAAGAAGCTCTCTTTTAAAAAAGTGAATCCATAAAATGTAGTTCTTGTTTTCATTCTGTTTTAATTTGTGTTTTCTCGTTATCCTACTAAAGCAACTACCAACCATCCAAGTGTGAATGAATACTGAATTCTAATATATTTCTGTCATCCTTTCTGCTCTACAGGGACTAGTAGATGTGTTTTATTCATCAATATCTGATATGTATTAAAGAAAACCTGATACTTATTTTGCATGACACATAGAAAATCATTCATTTCTCACTTCTCAAAGTATCAGCATCACAATCCACTATATTTTCTGGAAGCATATAAAGCTGTCCATCATCATATCCTACATCTCTTATACATTATATATATGTATTATATATATTATATGGATCTACTTCAGTTGATCGAACATTTACAAATTCGAACCACATATGGCTGAGACCATATGTTCGAACCCGTAAATGTTCGAATATTGAAGTAGAAACACAAAAAAACAACAAAGTAAACATTGGCTACACTCCCCTGCATCCCCCACACCCCCTTACCTAAATATACCAACTCAGAGATCGCACTACATTGTGGAAATGGGAAATCTTCCCTTTCCGCTCTGTACTGAGATCTACATTCGATCAAACTTTTAAAAGTTCGAACATATGGTCTCAGCCATATGTAGTTCAAACTTGTAAATGTTCGATCGACTGAAGGGGACCCATATATAATATGCACACACACACACACACACACACACACACACACACACACAGATTGAAATATAACAATATAGTTACTATATGCTCTGCACCTTATTTATTGTAATTTTATTGTTAAATGCAATTTTTATACTAGTATAGATGTAAAAATGTATTAAATTATAAAACCTATATTTTATATATATATATATATATATATATATATATAGTGTATATATATATATATAGTGTGTATATATATATATATATATATATATATATATATATATATATATATATATATATAAATCTACTTCTAAAGTTCGAAGTTTCAAAACTTTGAACTTTAAATGGCTGAGACCAGAAGATCCCAGTTTTGAAACTTTGAAAATGAAATAAAAAAAAATGAAAAAATTTTTTTTTACATTGTCCCCCTGTTGAATAAATATACCAACTCCATGATCGTACTACATTGAGAAAATTATAAATATCCCGATCTGCATTGTACGGTAACTTTGAACTTTAAATGGCCGAGACCAGAAGATCCCAGTTTTGAAACTTTGAAAATGAAATAAAAAAAATGAAAACGATTTTTTTTTACATTGTCCCCCTGTTGAATAAATATTCCAACTCCATGATCGTACTACATTGAGAAAATTATAAATATCCCAATCTGCATTGTACGGTGATCTTCAACACAAATTTTAGAATTGAAGTGGCAGATAAAAACTAATGCCACAGTTGTGCCTGATCTTAATGATGCATGTCCCTAAATAGTGTCTTGCTGTTAAAGGAAGCTTTTTTTCTATAGGTTTAGTGTTGATGTGTTGTTCTGTATGTTTTACTGTATATATTATTATTCTAAGGTTATTTTATAGCATAGGAAAACTACAGTAAAACGCACAAAATTCAAGAACAAGTGATCCGATCAGCAGTACCAAGGACACCCTCAGGAAAATGTATATAAAAGTGTGTAATTACACGAGTCCGCCAAACAGATGTAAAATCACGTAGTTTATTTGAAACTAAAATCCAAACAGTACAAACAAGTAGTTAAGCGCTTTCACCCAGGTTCAATCCCAGGCTTCCTCAGAACAAAATTCAGTGAAACCAATGGTGGGTTTAAATACCCAAAGTTTGAACATGTGACATTTCATGGATGAAGTTCAATGCATTCCAATCAATTAAAATACATTAAAACTTATTAAAACATGATAAATGCTGTTAAGCATTATCCCTTTTTTTTAAAAAACTTCCCTTTCGAGTATATACTCTTATATTCTTAATAATTGATTACATTAAATTATTGTAATAAAATTTTAGACACGTTTAGACAAAAATGTTATAATACTAGCTGAAAGTTAATATGTTATTATATTTACAATACTTCTATTACCCTTCTTAATAATATATGCTGTTTAAATTGTGTGTGTATTTTACCCCTATAAATAAATAAATAATCAATATTAAATACAATGTATAAACTGTGTAATTAAATTTCTACTCAGTATGTACATGAAAGAATGACCCTTAAAAATTAAATCAAGTTGACATGTATCAAGCATAAACTGCCATGGTCTATGCCTATAGTCTTGCTGCTCTCATTCTCAAAACACTACTAATATTAATGTGGTCATTCAACCCGGGGGTCCTCCCGGCATCCAGTTTTAATTGCCAAAACAATTCCCGGTATTCTAGTTTGGTCTCCCAACTTCCCCCTCTAGGGTCCACTTCGACCTGTTCTACCACAAAAAACTTTAAATTCATGTTGGGACAGCCAAGAGAATGTTTGAAGAAAGCGTTGGAATCTTTCTTGATTCTCACATCGTATAAGTGTTCGTAAACCCTTCTACACAATGGTCTTTCTGTCTTCCCTATGTAAAAACTAAAACATGAAGTGCACCATCCTAAATACATCACCCTGGATGATTTGCAATTAAAATACCCCTGGGCTTGGACATGAATCTTCCTGGAGGGAATAAATCAGAAGGTGTACCCGCCATATAGGAACATTGATGGCACATTCCGCACTTGAAGGTGCCTTTCTTTTTGTGTTTGGGAACCTCTACATAATCCTTGTTCCCCCTTTTCAAATACTCCTTCAAATTTAAATCTCTCCTTCGAACAAATTTGGGGAAATCAGGAATGTGTTCTGATATGTCGTCATTAATTTTCAAGACATACCAGAATTTGTTAATAGTTTCCTCAGTTAAATAAGATGTGTCTGAAAATGTGTGGATAAAGGTACCCGGGCCAAATTCATTACTTTTACTGATTACAGTAGTAGTGGCAGTACCTTTCCCAATCAATGGAAAATATTTCAATTCCCTATTGTGTAACACATCATCCAACTGTTGATTGATGAAGTCATCAGGGTACTTCCTTTTTAAAAATAATTTTTTAATGTACTCAGTTTCACTAATAAAATCTTCATTTTTACTTGTCATCCTTGATGCCCTTATAAATTGGCCCTTCACTATTCCCCTTTTTTGGTACATAGGGTGACCACTGTCAAAATGCAAATAACTGTTAGAAAAGGTTTTCTTCCGAAATAACCTAGATTGAAAACAACTATTAGTGAAATCCTTATAAATAGTAGTGTCCAAGTAGTTCAATTTGTCTTCCTCCAAATTCATGGTAATCTTTAAAAATGTTGTGGTTTGGTAAATGTATTCAAAGAAGTTGTTTAATTCTTCCTTGGTCCCCATCCAAAATATACAAATGTCATCTAAAAATCTAACATAATGTGCTATATACCTGTTCCATTCTGTTTCAAAAATGAAATACTTTTCCCAGTAGTACAAAACACAGTTCGCATATAAAGGGGCACAGGATGCTCCCATCGCCACTCCCTTTTTCTGATGGTAGTATTCACCATTAAAAAACACATAATTGTTTGTTAGTACCGTTTCTGTAAATTCAAGCACCATGTTAATGGCCTTGTGGTCAAGCCCAAACTCGTTCACTAAAATGTTAGAGAACCAATCCAATTCCACAGAGTGGGGAATACTGGGAAAAAGTTCCACAACATCAATAGTGGCCATCAATAATTCTCTACGAAACATGTTTCGGTTGATCTTTTTTAAAAATTCCCATGAATCTTTACAGATGTGTGGAACTGATTCCAAAAAAGACTTCACCATAGTATCCACAAATACAGCTAAGGGTTCAGTAATCCCCCCTGCTCCCGCCACTATTGGTCTAAATTTAATGTTTTCAGTCCCCTTGTGGGTTTTGGGAATACCAAAAATAGTGGGTATTCTAGGATGTCCAACATTCAAAAAATTGTACAATTTCTCGTTAAATACACCCTGTAACAGGTGGTCATGTAAGTAGTATTTAATTTTTGCATATCCTATATTAATTTCGTTCTTTGAAATGACTTCGTAGTGTTCAGTGTCTTGCAAAATGTTGTACATGTAACTCTCATAATCATAATTGTGCATTAACACAACACCCCCACCCTTGTCAGGTTTCATGACCCTGATTTTGTGTAACTTCAAAAGATCTAATATTGCATAGTCTTCAACTGAGAAATTGTTATATTTACTGACAGTCCTATTAGTTGTTCCAATATTTCTAATTTCCTTTTCCACTAACTCCTCGAAAATTCTCAAGGAAGGGTGAATGGGTAGGTTAAAAGTACTTTTTCTAACCAGTTCACTATTGGTTGGTGCTTGCCCCTTAAACAAAATGTTAAAATTTAATCTCCTCAAAAACATTTTTAAATCAATAATCATGTTGACCGCACTCCCCACCCTGGAGGGTACATAGTGAAACCCTTTCGTAAAAAGTTCAAAGAAATCCTCAGTAATGGAAAGTTCCGTGAAGTTGAAAATATTGAAATTGCCCGATTTGCAAATCACAGATGTCTCACACCCTTCTACGGAATCGTGGGTGTATCCCCTGTTTGTACAGTCACATGCCTCTAATGAACCTGAATTTTATAGTGGTTCCAAGTATTCCGTGAAAAGTAGTTCCCTCTCCCCCTCCCCCTCCCCCCTCTCTGAAAATAAAAATCCTGGTTGGACCCATTCCTCCCTTTCTCCTCCAGTCTTTCACTTCTTCTAAGACCCTGACCCTCTGGAGTATAGTCATTAGGTCCATTCTCATTGAAGTTGTCAGCCCCTACCATAGGGAACACACGGTCGTGAAAGCTGTTTCGTGGTGTAAAATTGGGTAATGGGTAGGCCCTCCCTTCCTGGTATTCATGTAAATCCCTTTCCAACTTCCTAATCTTTCTGTCCAAAATCTTATTGCAGTATACATCAACTTCACTAAATAAATTGTCATACTGATGTCTTTCTTTTTCAATTAAATGGTCAATATTTAGTCTATGCTGCAAGTTTTCCAAGTCTTTCAGCAAATGTTCACTCTTCCCCTCATATTCTTTAATAAGTAAATTCAAAACTTCAATTCCTGCCCTGTTGAAAACTTCCCACAACTCCTGATGCAATGGGCTGTCTGGTGTTACATTGTTGGGGTATTTGAAAAAACGTAACCCCTTCGGCACTCTATTAACCTTGACACAATGTCTCAGATAGTCAATCTCAAGCTGGTTGGATTTAAAAACATGCATCTTGTTTTTAAATACCTTGAAACTGTCTTCGAAATTCACATTCAAATCATTGGACTCAGTACCTTCCAAAAAATTGAATTTCTTGTTGGTCCATGTCTCGAAATTCGGCGCTAAACCGTGGTTGGAATTAGTTGTCCTGTTTCGAGCACCATGGATTGTCGCCGACCCAGTATTTTCCTTACTGATAGTATTCCCATTTTGTATGTCCTTTCCATTCATTGTAGAAGTGGAAGCCGTGTGTTTGTTGGCCTCTGTCACCTCAGTGGGACAAGTCGCCTTGTCTTTACGTCTTAAAACAGACTCGTGATAGTGTTGTTGGTTACCAGGGAGACTGGTAGCAATTTCTTCTTCCCTGTTCGACAGCCGGTTGTTCAACTCAGTCAATAGAGCAATAACTTGATTAAATTCACTCCTCAAAACCGAAGTGTTGTCACCACAATCCTTCACTGCACTGTCTCTGAATAGAGTAGGAATTCCCTCGGAGATGTCGTTACCCTGTTCGTCAGCCATTTCAAGGAAAACCACAGTAAAACGCACAAAATTCAAGAACAAGTGATCCGATCAGCAGTACCAAGGACACCCTCAGGAAAATGTATATAAAAGTGTGTAATTACATGAGTCCGCCAAGCAGATGTAAAATCACGTAGTTTATTTGAAACTAAAATCCAAACAGTACAAACAAGTAGTTAAGCGCTTTCACCCAGGTTCAATCCCAGGCTTCCTCAGAACAAAATTCAATGAAACCAATGGTGGGTTTAAATACCCAAAGTTTGAACATGTGACATTTCATGGATGAAGTTAAATGCATTCCAATCAATTAAAATACATTAAAACTTATTAAAACATGATAAATGCTGTTAGTAAAACACACAAAATTCAAGAACAAGTGATCCGATCAGCAGTACCAAGGACACCCTCAGGAAAATGTATATAAAAGTGTGTAATTACACGAGTCCGCCAAACAGATGTAAAATCACGTAGTTTATTTGAAACTAAAATCCAAACAGTACAAACAAGTAGTTAAACCCTTTCACCCAGGTTCAATCCCAGGCTTCCTCAGAACAAAATTCAATGAAACCAATGGTGGGTTTAAATACCCAAAGTTTGAACATGTGACATTTCATGGATGAAGTTAAATGCATTCCAATCAATTAAAATACATTAAAACTTATTAAAACATGATAAATGCTGTTAAGCATTATCCCTTTTTTTAAAAAAAACTTCCCTTTCGAGTATATACTCTTATATTCTTAATAATTGATTACATTAAATCTTCTCTTATTTTATAGCATATTTACATATGTATTTTTATTGTATATAACAAGTAGTCTTTTTATACATACTGCTTGCTTTTTATATGTAACATTTATGAGAAAGATGTCATATGGTTATTTCAGTTGCCTTGGAAATGTTAATTCAGGGGAGGTTTTGTTAATTGAAGTGGGTATTTATACTGTGATTTTAGATTTGTAGTAGGAAAAAATCTTTGGTTCTACCACAGCTGTAAAAATGTTAAAAACAAACTTTAATCTTCAGTAAAAACAACAAAAACAGGAGCACAGTAAAATTCCCTGATAGGCGCTTTTGGCTTACTAGCCTTCATCAGATCATATGTCTTAGCTGTGCTCACTCTGATTTTAAAGACAGGATAAACCAACAGAATAAACCAATCAATGTTCCAGACACATAGTCATAACCAATGAAAACTCATTAATTTGCATACATCATATATCCTGTGTCTTGCTGTGAGCCAATCATTATTGTGTCTCAAGGTATCAAATGTCTGGTATCCTAGTGGCAGAACTATCCAATAGCAACAAAGTTAATGATTTGCATACAGCATAAATCCTGCTTCTTGTTATAGCCAGTCATAGTTATACCTTCAAATATCTAATCTACAATTTTCTTATCCTGTAGCTATCCAATAGCATCGAAGGGACTGAATTCCTTTGGTTACCAGAACATATTGTTATTTAGTTCATTCAACAATATTCAGTACTTCCAGAAGCAAGTAGCACATATGATACAGTTTTATGAGTGCAATAGCATTGGTGCTTTTGCATATAAATTCCTATTATGTGCGGATTACACAGTATAGCGAATTAATACATGTATCCATGTGGTTTTCAGAGTAACATACTCTATGCCTCCTGAAGTAGCCTTAGCCATTTGCTCTTTAATCTATAGAAAATACTGCCTGGTCACAGATTCAGCATAAAATAATGCACCACAAAGTGTGTTATCACGGCTACAGCAATTCCTTGTTTTTATCAGTCTCTGCCTTGAATAATTAAACTGCAAATGATGTAAATATAGTCGCAGAACAACTTGACGGAGCATAAAATAATTTGTAGCTCTTCTATCCCATCGCCATAATAATAAGGTTGCACCACAAAGGGTATTGTAAATAATCACTGGTGCAGCTTTTCTTGTTTTTACCAGTCTTTACCTCAGATAATTAAACTGCAAATGATGTAAATATATTTGCAGAACAACTTGGCAAAGCATAGACTAGATTGCAGCTCTTATATTCCATTGTCATAAATTATCCATTTATCCATTAATCTTCCTTTCTAGAAGCTACATTCATTTTTCTTGCTTTCAGCATAGGTTTCAATGGGGCAACCCTATTGAGAACTGGTGGACGGTTGGCTCCCAAATTGAGGAGAATCAGGATGTATCTATATATGCATACATCAAGTGATGTTCTCACCCAAGTCAGATGGATATATGTTGATGTACACCCTTCTATGGAAACATATTCCATCTGGAGGCTGTGTTGAAGTATGGATCCAACTGTGTCTGGTAGGTCCATGTTCTGAATCACACTATAGGCAATCTGTGATGTTGTCATTGCCCATTGAGTCTGTGTTATTAGCTGTACAATATGCACAGATGTGCTGCCCTCCTAAGCAAAGAAACTGAGTAATATTTCAATGTCTACTTTGGTTGATGGACAGTGGCGACAGGGGAGTGATGTGAGACAAACCGTCAGCTATCGGATTGTTTATTTCTCCCAGTTGGGTATACTTGGTAGCATCCACATGCACATCTGTGCTTAGCTGCATATTCCACTTAACATTTCACATATATTGGAATATATGATTTGTGAAAAGACCTACAAATACAACCATGGTCATTCATCATATTGCATACACTGGTACTATGCACACATTCATACAACTGTAACAATGTCATGTATTTACATCAGTTGCATAACATATGCCTATATGTGTTTCATGGGCAAGCTGTGTCTAAGCAGCCTGATGCTGTATCAGGACACAATACAGATAGTTATTTGTGGTTCATGCAGAACATTTCCTGACACAAATGCTAATAGTTACACAATGGTGCTGCTGACTCCCCTCATTAATCCTTGGTTATAGCAACACAACTGCGCATAAAAATAATTCCACAATGTTAAAATTGTATCAGAACATGTGATACATTGTTGTATACATCACAGCATAACAATATGTGTATGAGACAAGACTTAAGTGTTCATGCAATCAAAATGAATGTATACTGATGTGTGTCACAGAGCATTTAATAATGTTATGTAGACACTTGCACACTTATGCCATACTACAATCGTCACTGCAATGTGGAATGTGAACTGTGTTGATGGTTGATCTGCTCCATTACAACACATATCCTAATACACCAACAATATACATACAAGTGTATCATACCATGTCACCCACTTCACTCAACAGCAAGTACCGTTATGGCTCTGTCATAGTTCATGGTGGAGTGAATTACTTGAAATGAACCTCCCTGGACTATATGAAGAGACACATGACTGAACTCTCAGATTATGTGTCCCAGGCAGGTATAACCCTACCCCTAAGCAGCATTCTACCTTCACACAGGATGATGCCTCAATATAAACAAAAAATGATCAATTTCAACAATTTGCTTAGCTTCTGGTGTCAATCCAGGGGGATCTAGTATCTCCACCTGAGCTGACATGGTCAACAGCACACACTGTTTTCCCAGAGATGTTCTGCACCTATATCTTCTAGATTGTCAGATACTGGCAAAGGCACTTGCATTCCCCATAGCGCCTTTTTAGGCAATGTCAAAACAACAAAATTTCCGATGTAACAAAATCCACTTGAGGCACACTCAAGGTTCTGCTGCTTCATACCAGGAGACTAAACATGAAGCTGCACGAGAGTAAATTGCCAACCTGCTAGCTGACAGATTTGGCACAAACTTCATCCCCTGGCCCCACTGGCCATACCCCAAATCATACCTGTCACCAGTCCTCTGCCTTGTATCTCCATACATCAGGTCATATCTGTGCCCTCCAAGGCTAAAAATATGGCCTCAATGGTACCAGCTAACATTCCAGGTTGCTTACTAAGCAATCTAAAACAGGACCTAGTGGAGCCACTTAAATAGCCTGAGAACTGGTTTGTTCCAGCAAGTGGAAACCAGCAACAGTAATGCTCTTGCACAAAGGGAGGGGATCAACCCACCCTGGGAACTAGAGACCCATACATCTAATCAGCCTCATCTCCAGGCCATGGGAAGACTCATCATGGACGTTGCCAACAAGGACATAGCTGACCTTCAAACTCTAGGCACAACCCAATGTGTTTTCATTAAGGGTAGAGCATGCTTATTAAGTCTAGTAGACTTCTTTGAGAAAGTCACCAGATCCCTGGATGAAAGTAAGACAATACATACCACCTATCTTGATCTGGCCAAAGCTTTTGCCACAATTTCCTACTCCGATATCATTGAGAAACTCTCCCAGCTGGGGATTAACTCTTATGTTACTAGATGGGTAGCTAATTGGCTAACTGACAGAACACATATTGTCAAAGTTGGAGATCCAGCCTCTACCAGCAGAACCATCACCAGTAGCATAACACAAGGATTTGTGCTGGGCCCTTTACTGTTCGGAATCTATTTCTTGGCAGTCCAAGCTAAAGCAGATGACCTTTGGCTTACCAAGTTTGTTGATGATTGCAAATTGGGTGCAATCTTTGAATCCCCCATTGATGTTAACATATTACATTCGGGGCTAACACACGCAAATGAGTGATGCCAAAGCCAAGGTTTAAAACTAAATGCAGGAAAGTGCTGTTATTATTATTGTCTTTGCAAAGTTGAATTCCCCACTAATTACAGTACTGACAACACCCCCTCCTCAAGGTCAAACCCAGTGGTGGGAGACCTGGGAAAAGAGGCAGATAGCAATTGGAACTTTGATCACCAAGTTTCTACAGTGGTAAGGAAAGACTTCTGCATCATGCAACTCATTAACTCAGGGCATCACATCCTGGTCTGCGGAAGTTATAACACCACTGTACTCAACACTTACAGGACCATTAATAGACTGCAGTGCTCCCCTTTGCATGAACCTTACCAGACGCCTGAAGCAGATGGATAGATAAAAGGGGTTTCTCAATGAAAAAATACAGGGCCTCCAAACCATGCCATGATGTACATAGACAGACTGAAAGCCTTGTCACTGTACTCAGTATGGTATAGGCTGCTGAGAGGTGGCTTGTGCCTGGCCTGCAGAACAGTCTCTGACCCTGCCCTGAAAGAAATTTTGCACATCCTCAAATCTAATGGTATAAGAGTCACTCATACTAAGGATCTTAACCTAGCCTGTAACATTAACAGAACATGCTTGAGAGACACATATAGCTGATGATATCAGCAGAGTCTGGTAAGAGGAATATGGTAATAGCAGTTTTCCATGTGTGAGTGTAAAATGCCCTCTCTAATGTCAACCAAGTGAGTAAACACACACACACACACACACATTGACTGCAGTGAGAACAGAAACTAAGTACACCAACTAGAGACCTCAGTATTTAATGCAAGCACCAGTTCACAAGTCTGACTTGGAAAGTGTCAGACAATACTTTATATGTGATAACATCAGCTCTGTTTGGTGGGAATATGGTAGTAGCAAAGTCTCAGATACTGGTGTAAAATGCTCTCTCTAATGTCAATCAAGTGAACACACACACACACACACACACACACACACACACACACACACACCAGTTAACCACAGCAAGAACAGAATATCTATCTAAGTGCACAGACTAGTAAACTCAGTATTTAACGCAAGTGCCAAGGCACAAGTCTGACTTTTAGAAGGCTGCAGGACAATCTATACTGGACGACATCATCACTGGATGTTTGAGAGAAGATGCTGGGAGGCCTGAATGAAATGGATGTGGATGCATGTACAACTGTCAAAATATTCGTACTCCATGGGACTGTAGAGATCACTGCAGGATACGCAGTTATGATCTTCTGACTAGACAGACGCACACACACACACACACACACATGCCAGCTGAATTCAGTGAGATTAGAACCCCTACCTAAGTACACAGATTAGACAGTACTTAAAGCAGGCACCACAGCACAAGTCTGAGTTTAATAAGGTTACAGGACAATTTACAGTGGATGACATCTTCATTGGATGTTTAAGAGAAGATGTTGGGATGCCTGAATGAAATGGATGAGTAGGCATGTACAAGTGTCAAAATAGTAAAGATCTGCATGTTACCAGATTGATTACTATACAAAGTGTAGCATTTGCTGTTGTATTTCCAATGTGCAAGTATACCTGAAAAAGACAGCTTTGCAAACTATATGCAAATAGCTGTCTACATTTCTACAAGTATTAGAAAATCTGCTCTGAATGTGTATTGTCAGTATAAAGATGTCCATGATATATAAGATTTTTTATTTATTTCTGTAGTGTAGTTGTTATATTTATGAACAAGTAGTGAGAGACCAATTTTCATGTGCATGGGTGCAGGTAACAGATAGCTACGGTGTAAATATCTGTTCATTTCTTAAAATGTTCCTTCACTTTGGTTGTGTTTTTTCATGTACTTTCATGGGATGAAGACTAAATGTGAAGTAAACATCAGTAATTCATATGTTATTATGCAATTTGCATAGTGGCACTGCCAAACAGCTGGTTTCCACAATGGATGGCAAAGTGTTTGTGCATGCGAGATACACATTTATACTGCTTTCACTGTTTGCACATAGTTAAGTGATGAGCAAATGCGAGCCTCTGCTGCACTGATAAAGGCCTGAGAGTTGTATTGGATTGCTTACCTTCATGCAAGCAAGTTAAGCAGAGAGGTGTGGCAGTCAGCAGTGTGGATAGTACTGAGTGTAGGAAACATATCTGCTGCTTAACTGACTCTGTGGCAGCAGGTATACATGCTCTGAAAGATTTCTTTTTGAGCCCAGATGATACAGGGTTCAAATCCAGGTGTATGTAATAGTTTTTAATATGTATATATAACAGAATGACATCATTCTTTATTTCACATTCACTGTGTGTTACCTTAGCACAGTTTATTTAAGCAGCATTACATGGAGGTAACTGCTCCATTGAAGAGCTTGGTTTTCATGTGTGATGCTCTGTTTGACATGTATGGGAAGTCTATTCCATAGCATGGGCAGTCTCTGTGTTATGAACATGTCCCTCCAGCACATTCTGTGGATTGTGGTAATGAGGTTGAAGTCTCTGGAGAGTGCAGTGCGGAGGGCTTGGGATTTATTTAGATGTAGCATTTCTAACAGTGCTGGGTCAGACATGGCTTTGTAAGTCAAGCAGAGGTAGCCTCTAAGTAGGTGATATGAGACAGAGAATAGTTGGAGTTTTTTTGAGTCTGTCCATATAGGACAAGGGTTTAAGGCCTAGGATCTTCTTTGTGAGGTACTTTTGTTGCCTCTCCAGTTGTTGCAGGTGATTGGCCTAATGAGGGAAGAGTAGAAGGAGACAATGACCTCTTTCTTCCTGGATGCAAAACACTTAGTAATGAGATGTGCCACACAGAAGGACTTCCTGACCACAGTGGCAATGTGGTGGTCAAAAGAGAGGTGTTCCCAGATCTCTCATAAGGCCATCTGTGTTCAGTGGACTACCATTGATGTGGTAATTCATGGGAACCGGGTTTTTCCCAAAGGGGATGATGACACATTTTTTGGCATTGAGGTTAAGGCCATGGTTCTGACACCAGTCATTGGTCTCAGTGAGACCTTTCTGTAGGATGTCAACATCACTTGGGGAGTTAATAATAGCTCCCAACTTGCAATTGTCTGGGAACTTTGTCAGCCCAGTCCCTTCGTGTTGGCCTGGACTTCAGAGAAGTAGATACCAAACAAGAGAGGACCTAGGACTGAACCCTGTGGGACTCCACTCATGACTGGTCAGCCGTCTGTCTTGGAGTCAGCTACTTTCACACTGTGGGTTATATCTATGAGCCAGTTTGCAACCCACCTAGTTATATAGGGGTTGATGCCTAGCTTAGTGAGTTTTTATATGATTCCTGAGTGTGGAATGGTATTAAAGACCTTGGCCAGATCAAGGTAGGCTGTATTAACCACCTTGCCTTCATCCACAGCTCTGGTAACTGAATCAAAGAAGTTGACCAAGTTGAGCAGTCATGATCTACCCTTCAAAAAAACAATCTGTGTGCAATCCAGAGTTTGGAGATTCCCTATATCCTTGTTTATTAGGTCATGATGGTGCATCCCATAGCTTTGCATATCAGACTCATCAGGCTAATGGAGAGAGAGTTCCCAGGGTCTGTAGTTGCTCCTCCTTTGTGGAGAGGGATGACTGTAGCATGCGCCATTCAGTGTGGACAAAGCTTGAGATGAGGCTGTGATTGAACAGGGCACAAAGGTGAGGTGCCAGTTCACTCTGTAGTTCATGTAGAACACAGCCAGGGATATTGTCAGGTCCCATAGAAACTGTATTCTCGGCATTGGACAGTGCTGTTTTAACCTGTGCAGCAGTAATACTGGGTGCCTGGCAATCTACTGGTATTGTGATTGGTCCTTTGGGGGGGGGTAAAGATGGAATTAAATCCGTCAGCCAGTATATTGGCAATATCTGTTGGCTCGGTATAGGTGGTACAATTGTGCAGTAGCTCAGAGCAAATCTGGGTATTTCTGTGGAGATTCTTTACATAACTATAGAAGGCCTTGTGGTTGTCTTTACCACCTGCTGCAATTCTGTTTTCATAGCTAGCTTTAGAGGATTTGATGAGGGATCTCAATGTTTTGTTGAGGCTGATAAGGGAGTTTTTTTCCAGTCTTGGGACTTCACCTTATTCCACATCAGTTTCCTCCTTCTGTTGTAGAGTTCCTTTTTTGGAGGAGAGT
This sequence comes from Protopterus annectens, assembly GCF_019279795.1. Lineage (NCBI taxonomy): Eukaryota > Metazoa > Chordata > Ceratodontiformes > Protopteridae > Protopterus > Protopterus annectens. The sequence goes on from NC_056743.1 coordinate 1,368,621,583, forward strand.
GTCTTGGTTCTATTGGTTATGGCAAGATCCATGCATTTGTGTACATGTTCGTACAGTGCATTGGTGTATGATTCGGCAGTCATGCAACTATTCTCCATTTGCATGGGTGCCATGAAGTTAGCCACTTCTGTTTTTAGGAGCCCAAAGTTAGCTTTGGAGAAGTTTTTTATGGTGGTTACCTTTACGGGGGGGAGGGGGTGTAATTCCAAGGTGATTAAGTTTGTGGTCGGATCTAACCAGGAAGGCATTGTCTATTGGTGTAGATCAATGGTCGCCCATGTTAGTAATGGCCAGGTCAAGGATGTTGCTACCTCTAGTGTGGGTAAGCATGAGCTGGTCCAGGGCATTGGAATTAATGAATTCCAGGAAGCATTAGGCAAGTGTATTGGTACATGAGTAGTTTTCCCAGTAAATGGAGGGGTAGTTGAAGTTGCCCAGTATGAGAGTGTTAGGTTGGACCCTAAAATTCTCCAGGGTGCTTAGGAACATGGAATGTGAGTCTTGGGACATGGTTGGGGACCAATAGCAGGCTACAACCTGAATTACTGTCTTACCCAATGTTACCTGCACCTGAAGTATCTCTGATGTGTTATGTTGGATCACCAGTCTGGAGATGTGCACATGCTTTATGAATATGGAAACACCACCGCCTTTGGAGCTTCAGTCCAAGTTCTGGAGCCAAAAGGTGTGGCATGAGTTATAGCCTGGTAGTGCAGGGGTGCGTTCTGCTGCTGCGAACCAGGTCTCTGTTACAGCACAAATGTTGATGTTCTCCACTTTAAGGAATGCTTCGAGTGAGAGCATTTTGAGATTTAGACTTCTAGCAATGAGCAGCATGACCCTCAGATTGCATTTGTTTGTACCTGCTATGGTGGTAATTTGGTGTCTGGATCACCACCTAAAAAAGGCACTATAGGGGTGGCAAGAGCCTGGCCAGTATCCGAAAGCCTAGGGGTGACAGATGCAGGCCATCTCTGGCAAAGCATCGAGGTCTGTCAATCAAGCCATCTCAGTCAGACAGATACTGGATCTCCTTAGAATGACATGAAAAACTTAGCCAATTATTGAAATCAATCATTTTCTGCTTGTACTGTGGTATCATTCTGGGTGATGGCTGGATGCTGCTCAGGGCCAGGGTCATACCCACCTAGGCTACCTAATCTGAGAGCTCTTTCATGTTTCTTTTCATGTAGTCCAATAAGGTATGTTTCAGTTCATTCACACCCACATGTACAATAACAGAGTCATATTTGTAACTGTTGTTGAGGGATCTGAGTGCGTGCTTGATGTAGCGGAAACTGGCATCTGACAGGCAGCTGACTGTTACTTTCTCCATATTCAACCTAGTGAGTGGGACATCAGTGTGTCTCACTATTGAGTCACCTATGACTAGTATGCTGGGCATGTTGTTTTGCCTTAGGGGCTTTGGTTGAGTGGCACACTGTTTAGGAGAGTTGTGTGTCTCGTGATTAGTGTTGTGGTGGTTGAATGCATTTCTGCCTTGGAGGCCTCTGCAGTTTGGGCAGTTTTTATTGAAAGCCTTCGTGAAGGTGAGTGTGTGGTTTGTGTTTTTGTGTGAAGGAAGTATTGGTGAGTGTTCTGGAGGGCTATGTGTTCCATGTGGTGTGGTGCAACTGTTGACTTTCTCCTCTTGACCAGCTATTCTGGTCTTGGCTGGAGAGTGCACTCCTCTTGACCAGCTATTCTGGTCTTGGCTGGAGAGTGCACTCCTCTTGACCAGCTATTCCGGTCTTGGCTGGAGAGTGCATGCCTTTCAATTTGGATATATAAGTGCATCTCTCACAAGTCTGAGTGTTGGGAGGCAAGAGAAGTGGGTTGTCAGTGTACATGAGGCAGTTACTACACTGCCTCAGGATGCACAAGTTCACCAGGTTAATAGGAGAAAGCACAGGGAACTGACCATTATACATGCCTGGAGGGGTGGGCATTAATAATAAGTACTGGAGCTGTTTCCTTGTAGTACGTTTAGTGCTGGTAGCACTTGTGTGTGCTACAATAATTGGTACAAGAAATCTGGTAAAGTGCTAGACTAATAAGTTAGTAAAATTGCAGGAGAGGAGAGAACTAGCAAATCTAATGAAAAAATTGAAGCGCAAACTTTGGCACCACTCGAAAGCTTACAAACAGTCCTGGATAAAGCAAATCTGTATCCGGACTAAATTAGTTACAGAAAAGGTGGGAAACAAGTGCAAATGCGGGCTTTTAAACCAGTAAGTTGAAAGAGATGGAAAAACTGTCCAAACGGCCAATAAACTACAATTTCTTGGCCGGAAACCACTCCTCTTGTAGTAGATAGGCTACCTATTGCTTACCATTCCCACTGATAAGCTAGAAGGCTTCCCTCCAACACAGAAAGGCTTGTGTGGTGTGTGACTATTTTTTGACCAGACTAAAGGTGTGAAAATGGGGTAGTTAGGAAAGTGGTGAAATGGAGGGTAAGCATCGGAAAGAACAAAGGAAAAGTAATATAGGAATAAGCAAGCAGCAGGTAGGAAAGAACCACAGCTATTCACTTCTTTAACAGTGTAAAATGAAAATATGTACAGAATATTAGCTGAATTTGGACTGTCACCTCAATAAAGAGGGGTGACAACAACAAAATCATGTTGTATAGCAAACTGGACTGAATCAAGTGTGTCAAGAAGACGTGTGCAAAGTGGACAGCTATGCATGGGACAATATATATTTTTTGTAGGACAGGTGTCCATTATTTTTTTTACTTTGGTAAGTGAGGAATGTTGGGTAAGGGGCATAGGTATTTCTAGGTCAGGTAAGTAGGGTAGGTGAGGAAGCAGATGCAAACAGGATAAACAAGGTAAAATACAAGGACAGTAAGAGACATGGCAGGTTGGGGGATGCCATGACTGGGGCTAGGAAGGGGACAACAGATGCACATGTCAAACATAGGAGCAGTGAGAATCTAGTCCTCACCTGCAGGACTGTCATTACTGTCCTTAATCCACCGGCTGTTAGAGTGCTTGACGTCTTCTCCTCCAGACTATAAAAGAGAGCATTCTTTCCATCCATCACAGGACTGCACCAATGTTGCTGTGCACGACCCTACTGAATATGCCTAGCAACTCCTGGTAGGTGATGAAATTCCCACCTCCAGCAGTACTCCCAGAAGGTACCACAGCACCAGCTGCAAGGGTAGTGCTACCTGACATGGAGGGACCAGGTGGTGCAGGTGTAAAAAAGGCAGTACTGCCATGTTGGCTCTCAGATGTTCTAGGCATCAGTGCTAGAGCCAGTGGAGTGTGGCAGGCTGAGCCATGGGGTTGGGGGGGGGGGGGGCTAGCCTACCTCCCTGTGCTGTAAAGCATTTTTTGATTTGTCAGAGATGGATGACATGGAAATGTTTTGATGACACATACAGAAATAAAAGAGAGAAATAAGGGTTGGGGTAAGAGAAAAAAAAAAAGAGATATAATTTGTGCCATCATATGTGACATACAATACATTATCGCAATAATACAGTATTTTATCTCTTCTTCACTTCTTAACAACTACAAAACTAAGTAAGGATTGCTCAAAGTAATCCTTGCAATGTGTATATATTGCACATATGCTTGGTCAAATTATACAGATTAAGTTAACACCTGGGCATTTATGCCACTTTTGTTGATATTTCAACCCATTATCTCGGACTACAGTATTAGAGACTTGACTGCTAGAGTTGGCTTGTGCTACTGACTGAAGCATGAATGCTTGATTTTACAGTTAGGATATGCATGCTTATTTTGCTACAACTGCATAGAAGAGCAAGACTTTAGCTAAAATAATAGTAATTTTGTTCTGCATACATATCCCTCGTTTCCCTCAATCTCTCTAGATGCTCAGCCTGGGCATATTTTTTCATAATAATCTCTCGGTTGGTTTTGGAATAAAGAGAAGGGCATTATGCATACCAGTCTTGCATATATGCAGCTTTCTATCTACTACAAATTCTCTTTATCAATATACTTACACAACTGTCAGATGTCAGCAGTCCAGACCTCATCAAGCGACTGGTTAAGTGTGTCTTGCATTTACCTTTTCAGGTCATTAAAATGATGTCTGCACTATTCTCCAGTGCAAGGAATGCCAGTCACACTGGAGACAGCCTTATCCAGACTATTCCATGCCTCAGACTTGTACTGGAAGCTGGCATAGTTCCCTAGTAAGAGCCTTCGGCTGTGGTGCTTTACAAAGAGCCCCGTTAAGATTCTGAGATCCTCAACACCCCACCTCTGCACACTAAATTAGGCATCTTCCCTTTAACCACCAGACATGTGCAACCAGGGAAAACAGCAATAGTTCAAAGTGATTTTGCTACATTGAACTGAAGTCAATTCCTCGTTGGTCAGATCCAACTATAAGCTAATCACCCTAGATATCCACATACCACCCTCACCCCCCATTAAGGAAATCACGGTAAAAAATTTCTCCAAAGCCAACTTCATGCTTCTTAAGACAGAAGTGGTGAGCTTCATTACACCCATGCAGATGGACAATATAGTTACGACTGCTAAATTCTACACAGATGAACTCTATAAGGGGTCTACTTTATTTACATGAAAGCTTAAAACAGCGAATACATATGCATTGAACCATATGCATCGAAAGTGCGAACCGTCAAAAACTGTAAATGGAAATCTCAGTAGATGAATATTTCCGTTTACTTCAATGTAGTGTGATCTTGGAGTTGGTATATTTAAGTAGTGGGAGGGGGCTTGTCCCCCTGCCTCCAGCTGTTACATGTCATGTTTGTTATGTGTTTTGATAGTTTCTCAGTTCGATGCATATTGCTCAATGCATATGCATTCGCTGTTTTAAGCTTTCGCATAAATAAAGTAGACCCCCTCTATAAGCACTTACACAATTGCATGGATCGTGCTATCCCAAATAGATCCAAGATGCTATCCTCCAAAAAAAGGAAGCCAATCTGGTGGTCCCCTGCCATAAACAAACTCTACAACAGAAGGAAGAAACTGTTGCAAAAGAGAATAAAATCCCATGAGGGGAGGAGTTCCCTGGTCAGCCTCAGTAAGAAGCTGAGATCCCTTATAAGATCCTCCAAAGCTAGCTATAAAAACAAAACTGCCACTGATTCTAGGGACAACCACAAAGCATTCTATAGCTATGTTACAGCACAATGGCATGAAAATTACAGAACCAACTGATATTGCCAACGTCCTGACAGATAGGTTCAGTGCTAACTTTACTCCCCTCTCACCCTAACTTTACTCCCCTCTCACCCCCTAAATGACCCATAAGTATACAGGAAGAATGCAGAGTCCCTGCAATCACAGCTACACAGGTAAAAGCTGCACTCTCTAAAGCCAAAAACACAGCATCCATGGGACTGGACAACATATCCCAGGCTGCGTTTTACACAAACTTCAGAATGAACTGGCTCCCAACCTAAGCACCACATTCAGTCATAGTCTCACATCAGGCTTTGTGCCCAGTGAATGGTGCACAGCAGCCATTATCCCACTTCATAAAGAGGGAGCCACCACTGATCCCGGGAACTATCGCCCTATTAGCCTGACAAGTCTGGTCTGTAAGATCATGGAACTCATAAACAAAGACATTGGTAACCTCCAAACTCTGGACCCCACCCAGTTCAGGTTTGTGAAAGACAGATCATGCCTCCTGAACCTGATTGACTTCTTTAAGGCAGTCACCAAAGCTGTAGACAAAGGTAAGGTGGTTCACACAGCCTATCTTGCCAAGGCTTTTGACACCATCCCCCATTCTAGAATTATAGCTAAACTCACTAAACTAGGCATAAATCCGTATGTCACAAGATGGGTTGTCAATTGGCTCACTGACAGAACCCACACTGTAAAAGTTGTTGACTCCAAATCTGACTTCAAAACAGTGACGAGTGGAGTACCACAGGGTTCAGTCCTGGGACCTCTCCTGTTTGGTATCTACTTCTCTGAAGTACAGGCTAACACAGAAGGCCTTTGGCTAATGAAGTTTGCAGATGACTGCAAACTAGAAGCCATAGTTGAGTCCCTAAATGATGTGGACATCCTACAGAAGGGCCTCAGTGAGACAGATGCCCGGTGTCAGAGCCATGGCCTCAAGCACAATGCCAAAAAGTGCATTGTCATCCCCTTTGGTAAAAACTCTGTACCCATGAAGTACCACATAAGCAGCAGTATACTAGACACCGAATGTGTGATAATAGACCTGGGGACCCAGGTGGACAGTAGTCTCTCTTTTGATAATTACATCACCACAGTAGTCAGGAAATCCTTCGATGTGGCACACCTCATCACAAAAGGGTTCTCATCTAGAAAAAAAGGGGTCATTGTTCCCCTCTACTCGACACTCATTAGACCCATTATAGAGGACAATGCTCCTTTTGGAATGTACCCCACAAGACATCTGCAGTGGCTGGAAAGGCCACAGAAGTACCTCACAAAGTCCTCAAGCGGATGTGCTACACTGACCATCTCAAAACACTCCAGCTTTACTCCGTAGTATATCGCCTACTCTGAGGTGATCCCTGCATAACATATAAAGCTATGTCAAACCTAGAGCTGTTGGACATGCTACACCTAAAGAAATCCCAATCTATTCTGTGCTACACACTCTAGGGAACTAAACTTCATCACCACAATAAACAGAACATGCTGGAGGGATAGATTCCTGTCCCAGAGACTTCCCATACTCTGGAACAAGCTACCCATCTATGTCGAGCAAAGTTCCTCATTAGCACTCTTCAAGAGAAATCTTGAGAAGTGGATGGGAAATAGGAAATACACCCTGAGGATCACTTCTGTGGCTCTGCTTGACAGGGGCACAGGAAAATAACTTTCTTGGGTGGCGTAAGCCAGGGAACCTTGTTGGCCAGGCTTACTTAGGCCCTTGGGCCAATAGTCTAGTACCTACTTATGAACCTATGTAATCTCATTTACTAGTAATGTGCAAACCACAACAAGGATTCCATCTGCATTTGTGCAATGTTAAGTAGAGAACAACAGTACCAAACAGAGAAAGCAGTTTTTGAAATTAGAAGGTTAATCTGACACTTGGCATTAGATTGAGGGTTGTTTGCTGCTGGAACTGTTTTAGGTGATTTAACTTTGCAGACATGTACTGGGAGTATAAATTTTATGACCGGACACATTTTTTGTGTGGCTTTACGCACTGATGCAATTAATTTTTACAATATGGGTTTCAAACCTATACATGAGAGGTGCCCAGCATACTTAATAGAATGCAATTGTTTTGAAATTCATTTTGAAATTGTCTACTGTCTGCTTCCTCTCTGCAGGTGTTCTAGACCTGCAGGTGTTGGAGAAGATTGATAACCGCTGTGCAACTCCACTTAGCTGATTTGCACAATGAAAAGCAAGAGCGGCAGCAATGTATCCTTTTTAAAATCAAGAATGTCTGCACACTGTCTGCAGGTTTTCTGTCCGATTAATTTGTGGTTCATTATCCCAGGTTTGTGTGAAGTTAAGAGATGCAGCAAGCACAGCTAAAGTTGTTTTATCTTTGTCAGCAGTGTTTCTTAGGTTTCAACCTTAAAAGACAAATGTGGTACTTGAACCATGATCTACTGATAGAATATACTGTGTGGACCACCATGTTTAGCAGATGTGCTACACACACGTGATTCACAATTGTAGTGTATGGATTGGTCATTACAGAAGTACATTATATGACATAAATTCTATTTATCCATTTCCTGTGCTTTTTCTTAGCCATGCACCTTGCAAATAATGGTATTAAGAAAAATATATATGTCAAATAAACAACATTGCAAAATAAATGGTACTACAAATGAACATTTTTTACACAATTTGATTTGAACCCTCACACCTATGAACCTATAAAACTCAGTAAGGTTGTTTTATCCCTCTTTGTCATAGAAACAGCTTTCCCAAATCAAGCACAGTATTAACAAGACATATGGCACTTGGACACTTCTTAGTTACTTGTACTGGAGTTACTTTCAGATGTAGTGCAATGAGTGATCACACAACCTTTTATGACTATTGTTTGCAGTAATGCAGCTCTGGCTCATCTTTGTATGGTGTTCATTCTTCTCTTGTCTGAGTAGTAACCTGAGACATGCAGTCTGTAAGGCATTTTGTATCATTGTCCTTAAAATGTATGAGAATATTAAATGGCAACAATATACAGTTTTCAACAAATGCAGGAGAGTTTGGATATTACTGAACAGAAACTGAAAAATGTGTGCTGCTTGCTTACATTTAAAAACTTGATAAAATTACTTTGTAATTTACACTTTGCAAGTGTAACCTGGCTGACGCATCCCCTGGAGGGTAGGGAGTCTGAATTGCTGTCATGTTTTCCTTCTCCCTAGCAATAAGCATTCACAGTTGCAATTCATTAGCAACAAACACTGAGGGAGTGCATGCACTATCTTTGCATCTGATACATGAAGCCAGGAATTCGGGATTCAGCAAATGTAATGAGTTCACACCTTATTTGCATCTTCACTATGGTCACAAGTCTAAATCTACATTATAAAAAGGAACCGTGTAGCTAGGGAACCTGAAGGTGAGGAAAGTTGTGTATATGGTTAACACAAAAGAAGACTATTACTACTTATGGATTTATCTACACAGAAGACTACTGATCTTGATAAGGTATAATTGCATTTTTCATTTATATACTGGATTTGCTCACATCATCATCAGCCCCCATTTTTCTAAATGGGGTTGGGGTATCGTGTTAACTGTCACTAACTTTCTCGTTTCAGTGCCACACTCTTGCCTTCTTCAACAGTCATGCCAGACTCTTGCCTTCTTCAACAGTCACACAATCCATCCACCTCTTTGCTGGACATCCTCACTTCCTCTTACCTTCTTCCTGTCTGTCCAAAATCCTCCTCACCAGATTGTCTTCTGCTTTTCTACACATCTGCCCAAACCACTGTAATCTGTTCTCTTTGATCTTTTCTGCAATTGAAGCTACTTTGGCTTCTGCTCTTATGTCCTCATTTCTTTGTCTATCCCACAGTGTGCATCATATCACCCTTCTCAGGCACTTCATTTCCATCATCTGTAGCTTCTTCAACTGTTCTGCCTTTACAGCCCAGGTTTCTGTACCATACAGTAGTACTGGTTGCATCACTGTCTTGTACACCTTACTTTTCAGCATTTGGCATTCTTCTGTAATAGGCTACACCTGATTCTCTATGCCAGTTGGCTGCAGGCCCTCTGATTCTAGTTTTGATCTCTTCATTCAGACTACCCGTCTCCTCAACTACTCCTCCCAGATACTTGAAGTTGTTTACCTGTTCCACTATCTTCCCTTCTATCTCTATTCTCAGCTTCTTCGGATTTCCTCAGTTTGCTGCCATTAACACCATCTTATCTGTGCTTAGTTTCATCCCATGTGCCTTCAGAATTTTTTAGAAGGCTTATTTAAGGAAAGGGGGTATCCTATGGAACTTATCACTTCAGTAAAAGAATATGTTGTTCTAGGGAGAAACACAAAAAAATATATATGCCACTTTTAAATCAGGAAATCGAGGTTATTGAAAATTCAGTTGACAACAGTAATGCGATGACTGTTGATGAAATAAATTTTACACCATATTTAACTACAACATACTTTTATGGTACATGTTGGTTTAAGAGGAATATGAATGAAATATGGGACATGTTTAAAAATGTTGCTACTAGAACTGAGGTTTTTAAGAACCATTTGAGATTTAGTTTTAGAAGAAATTTCAATATTAAAAACATTATAGAAAGAAAGGGTATTTATGTGGAAGGGACTAGTAGGAAACACGGAACGTTCAAGTGTGGTAGGTGCACACAATGTTCCTATATCTATGAGAATAAGGAGGTTAGGATATCTAGTATTCCCTTTAAACTAACAGCTAAAAATTATAGTAGTTGTTATACGAAAGGGGTGGTCTACTTAGTGTTTTGTAAAGAATGTGAAAGCTATTACGTTGGAAAAACAGAAAGAAAATTAAAAAACAGAATTTACGAACATATTAGAGACATAAATAGACGTAATGAAAATAACGCATTATACAGGCACGCTATGAAATGTGAAAAAGCTGACTTTAAATTTTGGGTACTCGAGGTGGTGGGACATTCAGAGCGAGGAGGTGATTGGGAGACCAAAGTAGAATATAGAGAAATGATTTGGCAGTTAAAATTAGACGCATGCTGTGATAAAGGTTTAAATGACCACATCTCTATTGTCCCAGCACTTAAAATATTGGCCGCAGATCCTAAAATTACAAAATATTGAACAATGTGCAATAATTTCATAACTTAATAATTTAATAATTTAATATTTAATATTTATTACCCAACACTTAATATGTGATATTTATATATATATATTTTTTTTATATATTTATACATTCAAATGCATATTTGCACATATGTTTCAACTATTAGAATACTGAATATTTTATATTTTACATTTTATATTTAATATTTAATATTTATTCATATATTTATACATATTTATTGATTTATTTATTTACATATGTATTCATACAACATGTGGATATGTTTATTTATTTATTTATTGAATATAAGATGGATTATTTATATAACCAAAGTTCATTTTAATTGATTATTTTTAAAACACTTTTTTAAAATCATTTTAAATTCTATGCACCTTTCAAATATATGGGAACAAAGAACCACATACTTATTTCATTCCCATCAGTGGGGTGAGGAGCTTTTAACTGTCAATACAATGTTTATACTTTAGTCATGTGAAATGACACACATACCTCCTTCTTTAAAAGTGTACCTGTTATTGTATGGTTATGTAGATTATAATATTGTCCACATATGTAGTTATTTATTAACATGGGTTCCTGGAATTTTAGTATAGGTCCTTGAAAGTATGACAAGAATATATAAATATGCAAATTTATTAACAACTTATTTATGACATGTATTATAAGTTTTTAAAAATAATGTAAGCTTCCTTTAAGCAGCACTTTATGATTTTTTACCATTTTCAGTTTTTAGGTTTTAGTAATACTTATTAATTATTTACATGGCTTTAAAATGAACTGTTATTATAAGTACCAGACCTAGTGTTTATTCGTGGTACTATGGCTTTAATGTAGATGGCTTTAATTATTGGCAACAGATTGTTTAATTAATGAAAATGATGACTATAAAAGGAATGGTCGAGGGGCAAAAGTTATTCTGATGAAGTCTCCGTAATAGGAGACGAAAGCGCTTAATCGACCTTTGCTTTTTGATGTGGTTTGTTATTTTTATACAATAAAAGTGTTCGCTACTTCTTCGAGTGGTTTGCTTGCCTTTATTGGAAATAGGAAAACCTTCATTGTGCTGGAGACTCTTGTGGATTATTTCGTGGGTGTTTCTGTTTTTGGTTACAAGTTGTGTATATGGTTAACACAAAAGAAGACTATTACTACTTATGGATTTATCTACACAGAAGACTACTGATCTTGATAAGGTATAATTGCATTTTTCATTTATATACTGGATTTGCTCACATCATCATCAGCCCCCATTTTTCTAAATGGGGTTGGGGTATCGTGTTAACTGTCACTAACTTTCTCATTTCAGTGCCACACTCTTGCCTTCTTCAACAGTCATGCCAGACTCTTGCCTTCTTCAACAGTCACACAATTCATCCACCTCTTTGCTGGACATCCTCACTTCCTCTTATCTTCTTCCTGTCTGTCCAAAATCCTCCTCACCAGATTATCTTCTGCTTTTCTACACATCTGCCCAAACCACTGTAATCTGTTCTCTTTGATCTTTTCTGCAATTGAAGCTACTTTGGCTTCTGCTCTTATGTCCTCATTTCTTCGTCTATCCCACAGTGTGCATCATATCACCCTTCTCAGGCACTTCATTTCCATCATCTGTAGCTTCTTCAACTGTTCTGCCTTTACAGCCCAGGTTTCTGTACCATACAGTAGTACTGGTTGCATCACTGTCTTGTACACCTTACTTTTCAGCATTTGGCATTCTTCTGTAATAGGCTACACCTGGTTCTCTATGCCAGTTGGCTGCTGGCCCTCTGATTCTAGTTTTGATCTCTTCATTCAGACTACCCGTCTCCTCAACTACTCCTCCCAGATACTTGAAGTTGTTTACCTGTTCCACTATCTTCCCTTCTATCTCTATTCTCAGCTTCTTTGGATTTCCTCAGTTTGCTGCCATTAACACCATCTTATCTGTGCTTAGTTTCATCCCATGTGCCATCAGAATTCCATTCCATTCTCCTATCCTCTGCTGAAATTCTAGCTCAGAGTCTGCTGTACTGCCAACATCGTCTGCATACAGCAGCTTTGTTGATCTGTCCACTCCAACCTGTTTTCTAATATAGTCCATCACCAGTATGAACAGCAGTGGGCTCACAGCTGAACCCAGATGTGCTCCTACATCCACTGGGAACCCATCTGCAAGGCCAAACACTGTTTGTACTTGAGTAAGCGGGTCCTTGTACATAGCCTGCACTAATTCTACCAATGCTTATGGGGCTTCAAACCACTGCAGTGCTGCCCAGATCAGCTTTCTTGGGACCTTGTCATATGCTTTCTCCAAGTCTAGGAATGCCCAGCTGGACTCTTTCCTCATCTCTAGCTTCCTCTGAACTATCTGTCTCAGTGCAAACATCGGGTCAGTTGTGCTGCATCCTGATCTGAATCCAAACTGCTCATCTCCCATCTTACATTCTACTACTCCGCATATCCATTTATCAATGACCCTCTCCAGAACTTTCATGCAATGTGATAGGAGTTTGATGCCACTGTACTGCCCACAGTTGTGGATTTCCCCTTTGTTCTTGTACACTGGCATGAGTATGCTTATTCTTCAGTCATCTGAGATACACCTTTCTCTCCACACTGCTATTAGTACCATCAGGAGCCAGTTCTCCCCTATCTCACCCAGCATCTTTATCATATCTGCTGTGACCTCATCTGAGCCTGCTGTTTCCCTGACTTCATCTTCCTTAGTGGTGTTCTTACTTCTTCTAGGGTGGGCTCCTCTTATTCTCTCATTGTATGCTCAGAATCTCAGCCTTATTAATTTGTTCACATGTCAGGAAAAGTAAGTGTGTGTGTGTGTGTGTGTGTGTGTGTGTGTGTGTGTGTGTGTGTGTGTGTGTGTGTATTTGTATGCATTAGCAAATGCAACTTTTATCTGTATGGACTTCTTAGAAGTTTACTGATGGCTTAGACATTTTTTGTCTGGGCATTTTACTTTCTCAGAAGCACAGCCTTATTAATTTTCATCACATTTCTCTTTACACTTGTCTGTGTTATTACAGTGAAATGTAAATGTCCTATATTGTCAATGACACAGGGGTCAGCCTTCTAGGCTGGCCCATAGACACCTCTATGGGAGTGGTGGGAACAGGTAGAGGTGACTGGCAATTGCGTAAAAAATGATTGTTCTGTGGTAAATATTTACATATGTTTTTGTAACAGTTTGTTAGAAAGCACTTATAACATTGCACTGATGTTTTATTTCTTGACTGGTACAAACATGTATTTTCCTGTTGTTTTGGAGGTGAGGGAGCCAAGTTCCATTTCTGTGTTGCTCCAACCAAAACATTTTTACAGAAGTTTGCTTTGCTATTGTTAGTCCTTGTTTTGGATCAAACCTTAGTTTATGTATGACTGTGATATGTTACAACAACATAACCCTTTTTTATATTTCATTAACTGAAGTTTTTGGTTTCTCCAGTGGTTAATATTTAAAAACTAATAATATGTATTATATCTAAGCATTAATTTTATTTATGTGATATTTATGTATAATGCCCTTCTTTTTTGTTTTATGTCACCTAGGACTATGGCACTCAAGCATCCCAGTCCTTGCAAATCCTCCTTCAGTGACTCAGAATATGCATTAATCATCCAACCCTTTTGGCAACATGGTGTCTTTTTGCTTGAGAGAGGACATGGGGATATGTCTGGAAGAGTGCACATTTGGAACCAGATAGTGAATGACATCACTCCTGTTGGGGATGCAGCAGGACATATGATCATGTGCATCACAGGGCCACTGACTTGATTTCATCGGCCCAGAGGAGATCGGCTGCAGTGGCCTTGGAGAGCAGGGTACAGGGGGGCTGCTACAGAGACACCGCTGTCACCAAATAAAGAGTTCCTGTCCACTGTCAGGGATCCAGAGAGCTCAGTGGAAAGTGCACAACAGCATGTGATTGACTTTGGCACTGTTGTTTCAGGGAGGACAAGTATGTCTCAAGAAGAGCTTGCAGCTAGGCTTACATATGTCAATTTTTAAACATTTCTTCTATAGTAAACTATTGAAAGTAATAGTTAAGTTGACCAAGTACATTTTTTTAGACATAACTACTTATAGATTGATACAGTTAATAATACATTCTGATTCATTACACATGGCCTTGAGTGGACATGTCATCCAAGTTTCAGTTAAATGTGTTGTTAATGGACATACAAAGTCCAGACATTTTTCCGCCTGTGTTAATGGGATGATGGTGTCCTTACATTTTACTTAACTTCTTCTAAGACCATCCTTCCTACCAAGTGTGAAGTCATCTGCACATGGTAAGCTAAACATTTTTATTTCAGTACTAATGTGCATTTGACAGAAATATGCATTTATCCATATGAGTAAGGTGGGTGTCAGGACTGTGTGTGTATTGCTGCACCATCTGTGATAGTGGAACCAGTGTTACTTTGTTATCATAAATTAAACTGTAGTAGTGGAGCTATTAATTTCTTTCCTGTGTTTGCTGCTCATTTATCTTTATTTTATTTAACATTCATTTACCAGGAAAGTTTGACTGGGACAGATCTCATGCTCAGAGGAGATCCAGGGAGGAACACTCCAGATGCATGTCTTTGGAATGTGGGAGGAAACCCATGCGAATGCAGGGAGGACATGCAGACTCCACACAGAAGACACCCCAACTGAGAATCAAACTGAACATCCTCTTGCTGTGAGGCAACAATGCTAACTGTTGCACCACTGCACTGGTGATCCTGACAGTGGAAGTGTAGGACTCTTACTACCTCATGTTAGAGTATCTGCAGATTGTGATCGTGACCAAACACAGGCAGAGTCATTGGGTGCAGAGGTTGAATCTGGCACTGAGGATGACATTCAGTTATCCCCTGTAATTCCATCAAACACAGCCAGTAGGCCTATACAAACCCATTCCAGTGAACTCTCAGATATCAGACAGGTGGTGGGTGACACACTTGATCAGGGTAGTGTGGTTACTGCAGCTTCAGTGCCTGTTGACTCTGGCTATAGCCAAAGTGTGAATGAGGTGCTGCGTTGTTAGAGGTGCTCAGAGGAGGGCTGCTGTCCATCCTCCACCTGATCCTGATGTGTCTTTCCGTGCCACTAGATGTATATTTAGTGCTGTCATGGAGGTGCAGGCATGTTCCAATAGGGCCTCCAAGGAAAAGCTTAGGGTTGTAGATGTGGCACAGGCTGACATGCGTGACAGCCTCCATATGTTGGAATGGGTAGTGTTTGTGATGGATTGTCTGCTGGGAGGGGATGGCAACCAAGTGTTAGCCTATGTGGCCATGCCCAATCATGCTCCTGTAGTGGTACTACTTCCCTTGGTCTGTCAGTGTTTGAGATGTCCACACCCAGATGTGGCAGGCCGTGGGCACGGATGTGCCAGTGCAACTCCTGGCATAGTCAGCTTTCTGGGTCGAGGATGACAATGATGAAGTATCAACTCTACCAAGCATATCTCACACCTGTCCAACATACCAGGATGTACAGCTAGCACAGAGCTTGGCTATGTTCTTGCAGGCAGCCACACACCAATTTCACCTGGAGTGCCCATAGAGACCCACATACCTAACACTTGCATGGGGATACACAAGTCTTTTTCTGATGCCCAGGGTGCATAGCCGACATAGTGCTTAGTATATCTGTTCTTATGATGCTGTTTTACAAATTGTAATGGTTTCTTACAGATTTTTGAAATGTGTACATCCCTCCCAAAATATTACACCAACAAACCTGGACTAAGCCATAAATAAAAGTATGACAAAGGCCCAACAGTAGGGAGAGCCTTTAAATATTTTGTTATTAACAAATGTAGGACAGATATACGAGTCATGGTAACTGCCTGGGTTGCCAGCACACATATGTGGGATGATTCCCTTAGTGTTGCACATGACATGGCATTTGATGGAGTGGTAGCCCTTTCTATTATGTACAACCTTCCCTGTTCTCTTAGTGATGCTTTGATTTCTACATGTGTACAGTCTATGGCACCTAGGACTTCACCATAGTGTGTTACTGGTTAGAACCCGTGCATAGTTCTGGCTTTGTCCTAAGGTACTCACTGGCATGTTTCAGCATAGTATTTAGGAAATGATGGGGGGTCCTAGATGTTGATGCCTGTGACACCCCCAACATGTCCCTTCTTGGTCTCTGGAAGGTTCTTGTAGATAAAATTGTAAGTACTACACATACCTTGCACTTGCATTGGTTCCCCTTGGTTTGCCCTTGCTCACTGTTGAGGATGACAGAGGTTGCAGAGTTCCTGCAATGCGTCTCTATCCACACTGTAGTGCTCTATAATTTCCACCTTATGTAGATTATGAAAAGTTAAATGGGGTCTAAAAAGCCTTCTCCTTCTTGGCTGTGGTCTATAAGCAGCAGCTGCAGCATAGACGTGGGCCTGATGCACATACCCACTAATAAGAGCAACAGCAGCCCCTAACATTCATTCTCTGTAGACTCCTTTCCGTGGCTGTATTCCAGTAAGTTTTGGAATTCACAGGGAAACCTGCACGGAGTCTACATAGTTGCTTTATAGCTTTTTGAATAGCCAGTCCATCTTGGCTTGGTTGATTAGCATATAATTCATCTGTTTATGCTGTAATTAACATGCCATGATGTTTACCATGTTTGAGCGGCTTTAAAAGCTGTGTAGAGCTGCTTACTAAATACAAAACTATGTGCTATTGTGTGTGCATAGTTTTAGCGGACTGTGTAATGTTTATTAAATCTGCACCCTGATCTACTTATCCTTTCAGAAACCAATAAAAATCAAAGTCCCAAAAAGTGTCATCAACCAATGTGAATATCCATCTACTAATCCCTAAAGTGAAGCTTACTGCCCACAGCTATAGAACCTTTTTATTCAGAGTACAAAAAAAAACAACTGATTAGGAGCCTGATGCAAAGAGTGTTAAACACTTGCCATTTATGTCTGTGCCGTAGTCTGTTGAATGCATATATTTATTCCATTAAATTAGTCATTTTAAACTCACACTTTTTCTGTGCTCTGCCATATGACAGAACCATATGCATGCATTCTGGTTATTTATGTATAAAACATAGCATGCACAATGCAAGTAGAAGAAAGGTCATTA
Source organism: Protopterus annectens (assembly GCF_019279795.1). Taxonomy (NCBI): domain Eukaryota; kingdom Metazoa; phylum Chordata; order Ceratodontiformes; family Protopteridae; genus Protopterus; species Protopterus annectens. The sequence continues at coordinate 1,368,638,945 of NC_056743.1, forward strand.
TGTAACATAAAAATGATTAATCATATGTACAGACACATACACACACTCACTTCTCATATCACAACACACTGTGAAACAAAATGACAACCATCCCCACCATCCCACTGTGGTGGAGAAAAACTGAAGCGTGTGTGTGTGTGCCCATGTATAGGTTTACCTGCTAAAGCCCCTATCTCCAAACACCTCTCTACAACATTAGCATCCCTTTATTGCAATGATTTCTTAATATACTGCTGTCCACTAACCCACCGAGTCCCTTCAAACACAGATATCACAATCCATGTAATAATCAACGTTAACCCATAAAATTCTATCTTGTGTATTTTCCTGTAGCAGAGCCACAGATATTTAGGCATTACTCAGAAACTCATGAAAGGGTACTGCTCACTGGAAAAAGGCTCTGCTCCTATGTCATGGTATTTTGTCATTCACAGGTGTGTAAGCCATGATTAGGAAAGAGCTTATAATGGGATAAGCTGCATGTCCCCGAATCACAGCTACCACTGTGAAGTGGAGATTACTGCTGACCTGCATGTCACAGTAGTTCACTGTTGCTCAGGTACGCATTGGCATTCCCCCATTACTCTCCCCCACACACAGGTACACAGTCAAATAAAAACATGCAAACACACCACAGTCCCTGTAACCCGTCTCTGACTTTTCTGCTCTTGCTCTATCTAGTGCTCTCCCCACTCCATGATACCAGTAATAGTTTAAGTGCTGTTATGGCATAATTGTAGTATCCCTGGTAGCTGTTTTTCCCCTCACCCCTGATACACATACAAATGTAGGTGCCATTATGCCACTTGAGTTTAGAGTCAGGCCTGATGAACAGTGGCTCTCATCACCCCCTGATCCCCATACTAGTATCATGTTCAGTAGATGAGCATGGCCTTTTGGCCATGTTAACTACCACAAAGTGGTGAGGCTGGTCATACTGCTTTACATGCTCAATGTGTAGATACATTCCTGGAAATGGTTCCAGAGGAGAGAGAGCACATGGCTAATTATCATATGATTCTTCTTGGACTGCCTCATTAGCATTCAGCATGACCCCTGAGCCACCCCTATGCAGTGTTGCATGTCTTTGTGCTACAGCACTGTGAGGCACTCCATTAGGACAGAATATAAAAATTTAAGTTTGATATGAATGCCCCAGACAGATTGCCAAACTACACAAATTCAAAATATCTTGTAGCCGAATTCATGGCGTCCACGCGTACATTTCTGAAGTTAGGTTTGGGGATGAAAACAATTAATTACAGTTTTATAAATAACAGTGTTTTTTTTCTCCAGATTTGTCAAAATGACTGATAGCTGCTGGAAGAGTTTATTCTGGAAAGTGTAACTTATAATTTAAATTTTTAATAAGATGTCCTGCAATTTATAACATAGGAATAATTTACACCTTGAATATAGCAGCTACCTTTTCTCGCGACATCAATTTTTACATATTGCATAAAAATGTTTGTCATACAACTTCTTCATGATAAAGGATACGAAGGCTAGTACGAGAGGAAAAATTGAAAAGCACCAAATATGAGAGACAGATTCATATCCCATAGGCTACCTTGTCAATGGAATAAACCACCCATCTTCATAAAATAAAGCCCATCCCTCAGTCTCTTCAAAAAGAATTTGGATAAATGGATGGGAACTGTAAATTTACTCACAGGGTACTTCCTATGTGCTTTATGGACAGAGGCAGTCTGTAAAATGACTCTGGGTTCCAAAATCCAAAGACCCACTTAACCTGATACTGCCCCATTCCATATCTGGAGAATTAAAATATAATACTGTCATATCCTGTAATGAAGAAAAAAGACCAGGTATTGGATTGCTACATTCTAGCTTTCATTATTGAATTTCTACATTCTAGCACGAGGCGTTTCACTCATTTCTTTTATTAATTGTCATAAACTGGATATTATTGGCTAGGCTTGTAAAAACTATTGCACCATTAGCCCAGAAATCACCTAGTAACCTATGAACCTACGAGAAGGGATGTTATTTTCAGCATTTAATTACAGGTCCACAAATCATCAACTTCTCTAAAGCCTTTCAAAATACATTTTTTATTAATATGCAGACCAATCCAAAATTGTTTCCAGCTTAAAATTAGATTTGCATTCTTGTGCAAAATATTCTTCTGATTTAAAAATGATAAGTTTTGGAAGTGTTTGTTACTGTAGTTGTTCTTGCTGTATATTCATTATGACACTATGCTAAAATTTGGGGAAACATATTTAATGACTGCACAAAGCAATGAAAAAAACATTTCTTCTTTTCAGTTTTGAGCAGGCAAAAGATAAAACAGTGATACAGACAGGAACACAGATATTACATTAGTGCATAAAATTGAGAAGATATGAAGGATAACAAATAAGCAGAAAAATGGTGACTTTAGCTTATAAACACAATTGTCAGCGCATAATGGTATAGCATGGAAAAACTGAAAAATAATTGTCTGTGTGCATAAATACAAAGCAGTTTAACAGTTCCATGTTCTTTGATTCAATATATTCTTTTGCAAACTATTTTTCACTGATAATGATATTAAATTGTTCTTTTCGGAATGACTAATACACTGTTCTGACAGCTCTTCTTTCTCATTATGCCCATTTTATTACATGTCTTGCTATCTTCTCCAAGGCACACCTTCACTATCTTCTCCAAGGCACACCTTCACTATCGATTTACCTTTTGTTATGCACAAGACATGTGAAAGACATAGCCCTCAGACCAGGTTGTATGTACAATCTTTGTCATTCAGCTGTATTTGCAATGGGAAGCCTATACTTCCTTGCAGCCCTAAACAGTGTCTTGTATGAAAGTCACAAGTTTCTTGCAGTCAGTGTTTTACTATATTGAGACTGCCTTGGTCAAGCATTAACTAAATTGTGCTGTCAGTGAAGAGGGAGGTCAGTTTTACTTTTCTTTTCGTTCATTTCCACCTTTTCTTGCTTCTCAGAGTTTGTGCAATCTTGATATATATATATATATATATATATATATATATATGGGTCTAGGACTACTCACTGAAAGTCAAATGACTGTACACAAATCACTGAAAGCACAATTCACTGAAAACACAATTCATTGAAAGTTATATATGGCCTTTCATATGAAGAGTTGTATGAAAGGTTGGACACTAAAAAGGGAGAAAAGGACCTTCACCGATTGGCTAGACAGAGGGACCGAGCTAGTAAAGATGTGCAGCAGGTAAAGGTGATTAAGAATAATGAGGAAAATGTACTCAAAAGTGAGGAGAGTGTGTTGAGCAGATGGAAAGAGTACTTTGAGGGGCTGATGAATAAAGAGAATGAGAGGGATTGAAGGTTGGATGATGTGCAGATAATGAATCATGAAGTGCAATGGATTAGCAAGGAGGAAGTAAGGATAGCTACAAAGAGGATGAAGAATGGAAAGGCTGTTGGTCCAGATGACATACCTGTGGAAGCATGAAGGTGTTTAGGTGAAATGACAGTGGAGTTTTTAACCAGATAGTATAATGAAATCTTGGAAAGTGAGAGGATGCCTAAGGAATGGAGAAGAAGTGTTCTGGTACCAATTTTTAAGAATAAGGGTGATGTGCAGAGCTGTAGTAACTTCAGAGGGATTAAACTGATCAGTCACAGCATGACATTATGGGAAACAGTAGCGGAAGCTAGGTTAAGAAGGGAGGTGATGATTAGTGATCAGCAGTATGGTTTCATGCCAGGAAAGAGCACTACAGATGTGATGTTTGCTCTGAGAGTGTTGATGGAGAAGTACAGAGAAGGTCAAAGGAGTTGCATTGTGTTTTTGTAGACTTAGAGAAAGCATATGATAGGGTGCCTAGAGAGGAGTTGTGGTATTTTATGAGGAAGTTGGGAGTGTCACAGAAGTATGTAAGAGTGGTATAGGATATGTACGAGGGTAGTATGACAGCGGTGAGGTCTCCAGTGGGAGTGATGGATGCATTTAAGGTGGAGGTGGGATTACATCAAGGATCAGCTCTGAGCCCTTTCTTATTTGCAATGGTGATGGGCAGGTTGACAGACAAGATCAGACAGGAGTCCCCATGGACTATGATGTTTGCAGATGACATTGCGATCTGTAGTGAGAGTAGGGAACAGGTGGAGACGACCCTAGAGAGATGGAGATATGCTCTAGAGAGAAGAGGAATGAAGGTCAGCACGACTAAGACAGAATATATATGTGTGAATGAGAGGGAGGATAGAGGAATGGTGTGGATGTAAGAAGTAGAGGTGGTGAAGGTGGATGAGTTTAAATACTTGGGATCAAAAGTTCAGAGTAATGGTGAGTGTGGAAAAGAGGTGAAGAAGATAGTACAGGCAGGATGGAGTGGGTGGAGAAGAGTGTCAGGAGTGATTTGTGACAGACAAGTACCAGTAAGAGTGAAAGGGAAGGTCTACAAGAGGGTAGTGAGACCAGCTATGTTATATGGGTTGGAGACAGTGGCATTAACAAAAAGGCAGGAGTTTGAGCTGGATGTGGCAGAGTTAAAGATGTTAAGATTTGCAATAAGTGTGACAAGGGTGGACAGGATTAGGAATAAGTATATTAGAGGGTCAGCCCAAGTTGGAAGGTTTGGAGATGAAGCCAGACAGGCAAGATTATGTTGGTTTGGACATGTGCTGAGGAGGGATGCGGAGTATATTGGGAACAAGATGCTAAGGATGAAGCTACCAGGTAACAGGAAAAGAGGAAGGCCGAATATAAGGTTTATGGATGTGGTGAGAGAGAACATGCAGGTGGTTGGTGTGACAGAGCATGATGCAGAGGACAGGAAGAAATGGAAACAGATGATCCGCTGTGGTGACCCCTAACGGGACCAGCCAAAAGAATATGATGATGATGAGTGCGACCCTGGAGTTAGAATAAATAGTAAGTGGGGGTGTGGGGGTCACCATAGCCCCCCACATAGTTTGGATATATATTAAGCTTAGAAAAGAGTAATTTATTGAAATTGCAAGTATCCATGTGTATAGTTCAAAATATTTAAAATAGGTGGGGGGCTACACCCCCCCCTTACTGTATATTCTAACTCCAGGGTCACACTACAGTGGGGAAAAGGCCATATATAACTTTCAGTTCATTAAATATATTTATTAGAAAGTGGGGGAGTTAAATATACTATTTTGTTTTGAACAGTAAATATTTAATGTGTCTTATTAAAATATTTTCTTGTGCTATTCCTTCAGATGTTTCTTTTTAATTTTGTGAGAAATGTGCAATGAATTTAAATGAATGCTGACTGTTTAATTAATAAGTTGTGATTTGCTTAGATATTGGTGGGGTAAATTCATTTGTTATTCAGTGTGAGGAAGGCTTTTCAAGACAAAAGCGCTTACTGAATAAGTGAACTGTGATTTCTGGTAAAAAGGCTGTTCAGTGGAGGTACTTTGAGTGATTTTTGTTCATATGCTGTTTGCTGTTCTCCATTTTTGGTGTTATTCCTTTGGGACTGGAATTATGAACAACCAGCCAGAAAGCAGTTTTTTGGTATTACCATCGGGTTTTATGCCCTATGACACATTGAATGGTTCGTTCTTGTCGGATAAGGAAGGAAATGTGAGTGGGACTACGACTAAGACTGTTAATACAAACTTGCCTAACAAAGCCAACACTTCAGTGACTTTGCAGCCTGCTTTTTGCACATTGAGCGATGAACTGCTAAATGGTTGTCTTGCTGCACCTATTAATCCATTCGTGGATAATGTGAGTAACTTTAATATTATTCAGTCTACCAGCATTAATCTCAATGAACGCTTCTCAGATTTAGAGAAGTATACGATCAAGTTAAAAGGTTACAGTGGGATGTAATGTTCTTTGAAAGCAGTCTCTCGACCAAAAGAGTACTGAGTGGTTTAAGAGACAAAATGCCGGTAGGAAACAACTTACCGAAAGAGCTCATTGAGAAATGGGTGGAGTTAAATCAGAGAACAGGCACTGAGTATATGACTATGCTGGTAGACTCTTACAAGCAAAAAATCCACAAACTTGATGAGGAAATCAAAGAAAAATATTTTTCTCTTTAAAAAAGATGCTACAAGTGAGAATTTTGAGACTAAAATCTGTATGATACAGGACAGATTAATTAAAGAAAATTATATTCTTAAGCAGAGGAAGCTTAAGAAATATGAGAGGGATCATCTTGAGTACGAGTGTGGTGTGGCTTACACATTTTATGTTACAAGGGGCAGCTCAAATGCAAATGAATCAACTGCAGGGTCGGAAGATCAAACAAAAAGGTGAGAACAGATGGCTAAGGAAGGGGAGGGGAGATACAAACTATTGAAAATGTCTCCATTGGTACAAGTGGCAATATTGTAACAGTGCATCAAACACTACAAATAACCAGCACCCTTTTCAGGCCGTGAATGTCTATCAAGATCCAGGTACGGGAAAGAGATTGTGGTCTCAAGCAACTATGGGACCAGCAAAGGGGAACAAACCGAGAAAGAGAAAAGCCCCTCAAAAGAATTCATCATGGAAGAAAAAGAAAAACAACTACTAAACAAATGTACTTTTTCTGAAAGTGATTTCAAAATTGTGAACTTGTCAAAGAGATGTTTGGGGTGCTATGAGATCTCTTTTTTGAGCAGAGGTTGGACATTCGTACCGGCTTCAAGAGCACATATTTGTGAGACTTTAAATAATTTAAGAGATTTTGTTAGAAGGCTAAATTTGAAATGTATGTTTAGCAATGAAGGTAGTGGTGGAAATGTATTGGCATTGTCAGGTTGTAAAAAGCCGAGCTGTTTTAACCCTCTGTTAAGGCCAGAATTGGAGGCATTTCAAAATGAGATGGAAAACAGCTAAGGGATCTTTTGTTAAATAGACCCGTTACAAAATATTGTAACATGTCATATGAAGAAAGAAACGCAATGAATGATTTAAATAATGATGCAAGTATTGTATTATTAAAAGCTGACAAAAGTAACGCTGTTGTGCTTTTTGACAAAATTGCTTACTTAAATGCTATGACTGTTATTTTACAGGACATACACTACTATAAAAGGGTTAATTTAAATGAAATAACATGGTCTTACAAATGTATTGATTCTATGATAGAGTAATGGTTATGTGAAAGGAGAATTTCTACTAGTGAAGCAACTTTTTTTGTAAAAGAGAATCCAAATATCAGCAAAATATTCGGTTTGCCCAAAGTAAATAAAAATTTGGACTGTCCCCCCTAAGGCCAATTGTGGCAAATGGAGAATGCAAAACAGAGGCAATGGCTATTTATATAGACAAAAAATTGCAAAAAGTAGTAAAAGCTAGAGACACATATATTAGAGACACTTTTGCTAATTGTGGGAAAAGAATAGAAGTGGAGCATAGTGATTACTTGGTGACTATGTACTGTTATACCCAATGACATAGGGATGGACTATGTTAGTAAGGAACTTGTAGATTCCCAATGTTATACAAAGGAAGAAATTTCTATTATTATAGAAATATTAGATATTATTTTATCTTATAATTTTTTTGAATTCAATGGCACATTTTATCAACAAATAAATGGCATGGCTATGGGTGCAGCAATGGCCCCTAGCTACTCCAATCTTTTTATGAATACATGGGAAAAGTTATATATCAAATCTAATAGATATTTTAATGATGTGTTATATTATGGTCGATTTATTGACAACCTTTTTTTTAATCTGGAGGGGTGAAATTAATTAACTGTTTTTTGAATGATATTAACAACGCATGTGACTATCTAAGTTTTACTTGGAACTATGACTGCAAAAGTATATGTTTTTTGGATGTAAAAGTTTATAAACAAGGTAGTAAACTTAGTACTAAGATCTACAAGAAAAATGTTTAGAACAATGCATACCTTAGTATGATAGCATGCACCCTAGTTATGTCAAAAATAATACTGTGAAAGGACAGTTAAGGAGAGTGAGTGATTTAACAGACTGTAATCTTAAATTTCACCAAGAAAGTAGAATGTTAATGTGAAAATTTTATAGTTAGGGGCTACCCAAAGGAAATGGTCTTGGAAAAATTAATTGAATCAAATAGAAGTAGGGGAAGTATTAATAACTACAATAATGCAGAAAATAGTGCCCCCTTAAAATGTAAAAATCAGAGAAATAAATATAAACTAGGCATTGTAGTACCGTATTCTACAGATGGGGGTGAGATTAAAAGACTATTTAAGAATAATTGGAAGATTATGGGTAGTTTTCCTGAAATTAATAAAATAGTGAGAGATGAACTTATTTTTGTAAATAAAAAAAGGAAAAAACATCAAAGATATTTTTCCAAGATAAAATTAAATATATGAATGATACAAAAGAAGTGGTGGTTAGATGCCTTAACATTGAACATTGTAGGTTTATATATAAGGGGCGCACAGAAATAAGTATTAATAATGTTAAACTGCACAAATTAAGTGAAATTATTTGTAGGATAAAATTTGTTGTATATTTATCAGTGTGCTTACAATGGTCTTCTTTCTATATAGGTATGACTACCATGGAACTACATAAAAGAATTAGGGAGCATTGATATGCAGTACAGAAAAAAGAAACTACAAGTGCATGGGGTAGGCATTATAAGAATACAAATTGTTTAGGCATCCTAAATTTATGGTATTAGATAAAGTTCCTAATTTTACTAATAAGTTTACAGCTGAAGATGTGTTAAAATGGAAGGAATATTGTTGGATTTTAAAATTAAACTCTAGTCATCCCCCTGGACTTAATGATAAAGATAATTTTAAGGTATACTTGAAAAGAAGAAAGTTAAAACATTAAATATATTTATTAGAAAGTGGGGGAGTTAAATATACTTTTTTGTTTAGAATAATAAATATGTGTTTCATTAAAACAGTTGCTTGTGCTATTCCTGCAGATGTTTTCTTTTTAATTTTGTGAGAAATGTGCAATGAATTTAAATGAATGCTGATTGTTTAATTAAGTTGTGATTTGCTTAAATATTGGTGGGGTAAATTAATTTGTTATTCAGTCTGAGGAAGTCTTTTCAAGATGAAAGTGCTTACTGAATAAGCAAACTGATTCCTGGTAAATAAAGGCTGTTCGGTGAAGGTACTTTGAGTGATTTTTGTTCATACGCCGTTTGCTGTTCTCTGTTTTTGGTGTTATGATCTTTGTTTAGTTTGTGAGTCAAAAGTGGATTATGCGACTTTGAACCACAACAATAACCGCACAATCTGAAGATAATACCAAAAAGTTTTACAGTGTCTCGGGGAAGCTCCTTTTGTTACTTACTACAACTTAGTATGGGAACTAGCAAACAAACCATGCAATCTTTTGCAAAACTATGTAGCTATGAAAACTAATGTGTGTAAGGCCTAGATATAGGAGACTTTCCCACAATGCACCACGTCATGTCACCAGTATGATGTGTAATATTATGCCACTGCATTTTATCATACAAATACTCACACCAGACTGAAAAAAGTCAAATTATTTAACTTCTCCTTAATATGTAATACCTTATATATTCATGGAGTTTTACAGAGTATTTATTACTTTCATAATACCCTGTGGTCTAAACTGACCTTGTGAATATCAACAGAAGAAGGGATATGTGTTAGTCTGAGCATGAGTTATGAGAGGACAGTAAGGAATATTTCCAGTTTATTGTATAGCACAAGTGTATATTTTTATGACTTGTCCTCAAGTATTCTTATATCTGAATTTCCAGGAGCCTTATTAAGACATCTAATGGTCAATCTGAGTAGAAACACAAGACCTTTTCTTTTCCTATGATGTTAAAGATGTTGCAAGGAATACAATGACTTTTTACTAAGCAAAATATGGACTTCAAAATGGTAAATTATCATTACCATTAAAATGCTTAGACCGTATCTCTAAGCTGCAAGAGAATTGGTGGAGACTTAATTCAGATCTAGAGAATTTTTATTGATGAATATTTGCTTAATAATTTGGTTTACAAGTTAGATGAATGTCAGGGAGAGAAATAAAGGAATAAGACTAAAAAGTTAGGATATGAGAATCCTTAAAGTGTTCGGTCACTGGTGGAGATGAACAGGGATTGGTGCTGTGGCCTCTCCTTTTAGACATCAACTTCTATGAAGGCAAAGCAAACGTCAAGTATTTTTGGCTGACCAAGTTCACAGATGACTGCAAGCTAGTTGTGCTGTTTGAAGCCATTAAAGACAAAGACACACTTCAAAAGAGCATGATGCAGATAAATAACCGGTAGAAAAGCCATGGACTAAAAGTCAGTGCAAAAAAAGTGCGTAATAACAGTGCAGATTTAGGCCTTGGTGCTAGGGAAAATGCACTTCCTCCCCCTTTTAATAACCTGTCACAAAAAAGCTTTTCAACTGTTTCAATTGAAATCAGAAAGTATACCACAAACGCTGTACACAGTTGAGAGTGTACCTTATTTATGATTATATTTCCCCATTTTTACTCAAAGAGGCTTTATTTTATTTCACTTTATTTTATTTTATCTTATGCATTTATTTTTTGCAATTCATCACAAGTCATAATGGGATATGCAATTAGAGGAGCCAGTCAGGTGACCTGATCATTCTAAGATCCTGCGTGACTCCTCTAACAATGTTTCCCATCATGATTGAGAAAGGACTCCAGAGGGGGGCTGACAAGAGTTCTTGTTTGTGACATGGAAGTGAGAAGGAAAAAAAAAAAAAAACAAGAGCATAAGGTAAGGACAAGTGCAGGCTTAACTTTCACCTGGTATGAAAAAAGTGCATTACTGTTCCTTGAGTTACATTTTCTAGCATTTTTCTTCTTTAATCTTGTGGTTATTAAGTTTGTTTGTGCCTAATTCCAAGTGAATTCATCAGTATATTTATTTTTCCACAGCTGTTTTTCCCTGGAAATACCTTCCCTTGTTGCACATGCAGTACGACCCATTATTCTACCTTCAAGCCTAAATAAAGGAGCATGCATGGAGGATTAGGAACTAGTTTGCTGCTACCATTTCTTGGACACTGTTTTTTTTTTATGCCAAAGTGTGGAATATATGTATCCAATGTACATTCCTGTTTGTCCTGTTTAAAAAAAAAAAGTCAACCCAGGAATTTCTCTGGATTGTAAGCAGTTAAGTATTGTTTTAAGCCTGGCAGGATCAAACCAGATACTATATGTGACAACCGGTGTCTGTAGATGAACTGACTGGTCCTGCTTTGCTGTCTGATGTTATAATGTTGGCTTTACAGGACTAATGCAAAGCTGTTTAGAATACAAGTTGCAACTACTGATTCATTGAAACAAAACTCCATTAATGTTACCACTATTATTATTATTATTATTATTATTATTATTATTTGCCTGGTAGGGTCAAGCCAGGTATTTTGGTAGGAGATGGGTAACAGGACTATTTTTTGATGAAATTTGACCCTACTGTTTGCTTTTTCAGTTCTTTCCTTACACAACTAATATGTATTAGGATGAAGCAAGCTGGAATAAAAACTGTGATTACTGTTTACATGGACAAATACATTGATGTAACCATTATTCATTTCTTAACCTAGCAGAGTCAATCTAGACATTGCGGGTAATAATTGGTATGGGGGCTGTCTACAAAAATAACTGACCTTGCTGTTGTGGCCACAAAAATACCTCACGAAGAGGATTACCGGCCTCAAACAGATGTCCTATGAAGACCATCTCAAAAAACTCCAGCTTTACTCTGTCGCATATCGCCTACTCAGAGAAGCTGTTGGACATGCTCCACTTAAAGAAATCCCAATCCCTCCAAACAACACACACTAGGGACCTAAACCTTGTCACCACAATAAACAGAACATGCTGGAGGGATAGATTCCTGTCCCAGAGACTTCCCATACTCCGGAACAAACTACCTATCTATATCAAACAAAGCTCCTCATTAGCACACTTCAAGAAAAATCTTGATGATTGGATGGGAAATAGGAAATTCACCCCGGGGATCACTTCTGTGGCTTTGCTTGACAGGGGCACAGGAAAATAATTTTCTTGGGTGGCAAAAGCCAGGGTACAGTTTGGCTGGGCTTATATAGGCCCTAGGGCCAATAGCCTAGTACCTACCTATGAACCTATGATTCTTACTTTGCAGGTCTAATATGAATTTGGCTGAAGCAAGCTGGAATACAGGTTATTGCTACTCCTGGATGAGACAAAAATTCATTAATGCAGCCATTTGTTTATCCTTGAAGAATCAAAACAGATTCTGCAGGAAAGCAATCGGTATGGTGGCTGCCTTAGAATGAAAATATTGGCCCTACTGTTTGTTGTTCAAATCCTAGCTTTGCATAACAATTGTGTATTTGAGTGAACCAAGTTGAAGCAGGAGGTGTGATCTGTGAAACATAAAAATCATTCATGTATTTATTTTTAGCCTAGAAGGGTCAGTAAACAAACAAACAAACATTAATTACTTAATTAATTAATTAGCTAGCTAGTTAGTTATTTAATTATTTTTTTATCCTGGCATGGTCAAACCAGATACTGTGGATAGACAATGGGTATGGGGGCTGTCTGTGGATTAAATGACTGTTCCCTTTTGGCTGGTCTTGTAGTTCTAACTTTTCAGGACTAGTGTGTATTTGGGTGAAGCAAGATGGAATAGAAACTGTGATTACTGTTTCTGCAAAACAAAAATAGATTAACTTTTTTTTTTTTTAATCTAGGAAGGGTCAAACCAGACACTGTGTTTAGGACATGGATGATTGGATAGTTGGCCACAAACCTAAATGTCTATTCACACATGCTGGCTGTGGATGAACTGATTGCCACTTAAGAATTTTTGCTTTAACTCTGGCTTTCAATGTCTAAGGTGTACTTGGATAAAGTAAACTAGAATACCAACAGTGACTACCATTTTTGTGAAAAGTTCACTAATGGAACCTTCCCCTCTTTTTCTTTTCTTTTTTTTTAATCTCACAGAGTCAAAGGTCAAACCAGTTACTTTCAAGTAAAGATATATTTTGTATTTAGGGAAAATTATAACAGATCTGAACAGATAAATCTTAAAAGTAAAACACTCCCCTTAGCTATCCATCCTTACCAAAAAATATTATGTATACCAGAGACAAGGCTTGCATAGACTGGGAAAATAACTTTCAGCAATACAGGGGGAGCTGTGTAATCAAGCTATAAAATGTACAAAGATAAAAAAACAATATTATGACCAACTACAACTCAATCTGAAAATGATCCAGGAAATTCTGGTTATCTATTCACACACTACTCAATCCTGGCTCAAAAAAAGATTGGTATCTCTCTCAAACTGTTCTTACCTCAAAATAGCAACTGCATTTAATAAACACTTTATAGACAGCATTACTGCCCTTATCAACAGCACAGCGCATCATCCTCCCTTATACAAACCAAAAACATAGCACCAACTGCCCCCTGCACTACTATATCAACATCTGAAAAATATGAATCCAAACAATCCTTAGCCACAAATGCTAACAACTTTAACTTAAAACCTATGACAATATCTAATATAAAAACTGCAACTTAAACCTTGTTAATGACCTCTATACCTCTTCTAGGAAAGCATCATTTTTTCAGTTTGCTGATGATTAAACACTAATACACTCATCTGGCACTCTGGTGCATCTTTTTGAAATCACAAGAATCCTTCATCACTATTGAAAATTTACTTCACAATGCCCAATTATTATTCAACCCCCCCCCCCCCCCAAAAAAAAAGAAAACAAAACTGCTACTATTCCTCCCCAAAGAACATCTGAAGGACAAATCCAGCTTCAAAAACTTCTTACTTAACAATAAAGGCATAAAAACTGTATCCAATACAAAACTGCAAGGTGTGGCACATAATGGCAACCTCAGATTTTAACTCCACATATAAATTAATATAAAAAAAAAACACCACGTTAGTAACCAATTAGCTAATTTATTCATTCTTATATGGTCCCATCATACTTTCCAACTTGCAGGTATATGTTAAAACTAAACTTAAAATATGCTGCTACAAAGTTGCTAAATTTGTTGTCAATAAACAATGCTATACACATCCCTGCAAGGTCCTTAAACATTTGAATTGGCTTGAAGTACTCGACTACCTGGACTTTGTACAGCTAGTGAATCCTCACAACATAATTTACAAACACTGTGCCTGTCTTGCTTGCTATTCTTTCCTGTCACCCAAACAGACCCTTTCTTTCAAATGATAAACAACCTCTCACCATTTATAAACCTCAAAATCCAACTGAAAACAGACTTTACTGTTACTCTGTTGCCAAATAACGGAATTCTGTTACACAGACTATTAAAACTGTAACTTAACATCCTTCCTTCATGCATCTTCTAAAAGACCATCTATCACACTCATGGCTCCTTTTATCCTATACCCCTGGTTGAGTATCAATCTTGCATACTTTTCTTCACCCCTAGCTGTACAGATTCCCAAACCACCACCATTACCTCATCTTACCCCAGCTATCCTACCCTCCGTACCACTTCATATAATCACTTCCTTTTACCTCCTCCCCATTTATACTAATCTATCCTAATCTTTCTTCTCTTTATAGCTACAATCAAACTAAACACATGAGCTTTTCTCCCAAGCCCTGTGCGGAAAATGGGCTCCTGTGACCCAGTTGGATTTTCCTGGTAAAAAAATGTCTTTAAGTAAATAAATACATCACATAGGCCATGGGTATGCAACAGATACTGTTGCTGCCTCACAGTAAGAGGTTCCCTGGTTCGATTCTTGGCTGGGGTGCCTTTGTGTGGAGTCTGCATGTCCTTCCTGTGTTCATGTGTGTTTCCTACTGCTCCGGTTTCTTCCCTCATTCCAAAAGACATGCAGAAGGTGGACTGGATACTCTAAATTGGCCATATGAGAGAGTGTGCGAGCAAGTGTGTGGTGTAGAAGACCTATCACAGCAGGGCTAGCCACCTGGTGGTGTAAACCTTGGCTCTAGATGATTGTTACTCTTGAAGTGATATCCCTAACCCCATGTGAAAAATGGGAAAAAGAACTTGTGGATGGATGGATAGGGCATGAGTATTTGTACTGTCTGTGGATGAAATTATTGGCCCTGCTGTCTTATTGCTGTCATTCTTACTTTACTGGACTAAAGCATATTTGTATATAGCAAAATGGAATACAAGCTGTGATTATGTGAAAAAAATATATATATTACTGTAAACATTATTTTCTTCTTCATTTTCTTTAACCTGTCTGGGTCAAACCATTTACTGTGGGTAGTCAATGGGTATGGCAGTTGTTTGCAGATGCAACAAATGGCCCTTTTGCTGGTTGTTGTAATTCTAACTTTGCAAGATTACTGTGTATTTGGATGAAGCAGGCTACAATACAATCTGTGATTAGCGTTTCTGTTAAACAAAAGTACATTAATGTAGAAATTACCGTTTTATCCTGGCATGGTCAATTACTAAAAAAAATATCTATCTATCTATCTATATGTATACATATATATACACTATATGTATATATATATATATATATATATATATATATATATATATATATATATATATATACATATATACACACATATATATATATATATATATATATATATATATATGTATACACACACATACATACATATTTGGATCCCTAAAGGTTGATCGCGTTTTTAGAAACTTGAAATTCATATGCTCGAGACCATATGACTGAGTTTTTGAAAACTTGAAGCTTTTGAATAGAGATCACAGTACAGCAAGGATCAGGAAATTTACCCTCTTCTTCACTGTAGTGTTGTCTTGGAGCTGTTATACATAATTTGCAGGGAGTGTGAGGGATGCAGTGGGGCTTGCCCCTTGCATAAACAAAAAAAGTAAGTAGATTTTAGCATTTATTTATTTGTTTATTTTTTTCGATGTTTGACTTTTTGGAAACTCAATCATATGGTCTCGTCCGTATGAATTTTGAGTTTCTAAAAAACTCAAGTCATCTGACATAGATCCATATCTGTATAACCATAATTAGCTCTCTCTCTCTCTTGATTATATATATATATATATATATATATATTTATATCATGTGAAGACCAACATATATTTTTAACATGACATGGTCAAACCACATCCTTTGGGTTGACAATGGGAAGGAGGACTGTCTGAGGATGAAGTCACTGGCCGCTGGTGTTTGCTCTTATAACTCTTACCTTGCAGGACAAAAGTATATTTCTGTGAAGCAAACTGGAATACAAGCAGTGATTACTGTTTCTTTGAAACATAAAATATATTAATGTCATAATTATTTTTTTATTCTAGATAAGTCACACCAGATGTTTCAGGTTGGCAATGGCTCTGAGGGGCTGTTTGTGGATGAAATGATCATTCTGAAACTGTTAGAAGACATTTTTATATTCTGCGGAGTAAAGATTTGTCTGCTATTTTTTGCAAGACATTAAATGGAATCTTTACTGATCCATCCAAAAGCCTGTTTATATTTGGTGCTGCATGACATAAAAATGAATTTTGCATTACATTCTTTTATGATATGATAGAATGGTTACATTTGTTTTCGTACATTGCATATAAGAGAAGTGAATATTTGCTTTTTTCATATCAAGCAGTTCCTTAAGTTGCTGTACTGTCTTTAGTTATTTACTGGTTTCACAGAAATCATTCTTTACTTACAAAAAGTACTTGCTCTTATTATGGTACTTGCTGTGGTAATACCACCTTCACTGGGATCTTTGCTAGACTATCAAAATGCATATCCAAAAATGCCCCTATGTTAGAGGGCAACTATGGCACGCCATGGAAGACTAAATCTCACCCAAGTATGCCTTGAAACATCTGGTATCGTCTGTGAGTTTGATGTATGCTGGACAGGAGATAGCTATCTACACTACTGTAGCCACACCACAATGATCTGCAACTGAATGTGTTCTGCTGTCTTTTTCCACATGCTGTCCAAGCATCTTAAGGTAATCTTTTCACAGCTCCCTCATGCCCTGCACTAGTCTACTTTCCAATTGGAAACCCACTTATGAAAATTCCTGGATCCACCACTGAATAGTACCCTTATGAAAAACAGCCACATCGGAAAATTACCACATTGATAACATACCCCTAAATGCAGACCTAGTGGTCAAGGATCTGGGAATGTGTATTAACAGTAACATGACCTTTGACCATAACATGTCTATTGTAGTGAGAAAATCACTCTACACTTCACAACTTTTATGTAAGGACATTGAGTCCAAATCCAAAGAAGTCATTTTTCTGCAGTAATTGCCTCAGTCAATGACCAGTCAGCTTGAGAGACCAGAGTGATTCTTCACAAAAAGAATACAGTACATAAACAACAAGTCCTATGTAGACTTGCCTCAAAGCCTTATCCCTGTAGTTGTTCTCCTACAGACGTCTGTGTGGGGAACTATGCCTAAGAGGTAACCTCTTATCCTACATTGACAGTTTTGGTACACAGCCACATCCAAAGAAGTCATTTTTCTGCAGTAATTGCCTCAGTCAATGACCAGTCAGCTTGAGAGACCAGAGTGATTCTTCACAAAAAGAATACAGTACATAAACAACAAGTCCTATGTAGACTTGCCTCAAAGCCTTATCCCTGTAGTTGGTCTCCTACAGACGTCTGTGTGGGGAACTATGCCTAAGAGGTAACCTCTTATCCTACATTGACAGTTTTGGTACACAGCCACAAAACAAATAGCATCATAAATACTTACTCTAAGGACCTAAACATCATCTGTGATAAACAGGACATATTGAGGGAAAGATATGTGCATAGGTAGGTACTAGGCTATCGGCCCAAGGGCCTAAGTAAGCCTAGCCAACATGGTTCCCTGGCTTATGCCACCCAAGAAAGTTATATTCCTGTGCTTCTGTTGAGCAGAGCCACAGAAGTGATCCCCAGGGTGTATTTCCTATTTCCCATCCACTTATCAAGATTTTTCTTGAAGAGTGCTAATGAGGAACTTTGCTTCACATAGATGGGTAGCTTGTTCCACAGTATGGGAAGTCTCTGGGACAGGAATCCATCCCTCCAACATGTTCTGTTTATTGTGGTGACAAGGTTTAGGTCTCTAGAATGTGTAGCTCAGAGGGATTGGGATTTCTTTAGGTGTAGCATGTCCAACAGCTCTGGGTTTGACATAGCTTTATATGTTAGGCAGAGATCACCTCGGAGTAGGTGATATGCTACAGAGTAAAGCTGGAGTTTTTTTAAGATGGTCAGTGTAGGGCATCTGTTTGAGGCCAGTAATCCTTTTTGTGAGGTACTTATGTGGCCTTTCCAGCTGCTGCAGATGTGTGAGGTACATTCCAAAAGGGGCATTGTACTCTATAATGGGTCTAATGAGTGTCGAGTAGAGGGGAGCAATAACCTTTTTTTTCCTGGATGAGAACCCTTTTGTGATGAGGTGTGCCATGTAGAAGCATTTCCTGACTACTGTAGTGATGTGATTATCAAAGGAGAGACTACTGTCCACCTTGGTCCCAAGGTTTCTTATCACACATTCGGCATTAAGTAGACTGCCGCCTATGTGGTAGTTCATGGGTACAGAGTTTTTACCAAAGGGGATGACAATGCACTTTTTGGCATTGAGCTTGAGGTCATGGCTCTGACATCAGGCATCTGTCTCAGTGAGGCCCTTCTGTAGGATGTCCACATCATTTGGGGACTGGAATATGGCTCCTAGTTTGCAGCCATCTGCAAACGTCATTAGCCAGAGGCCTTCTGTGTTAGCCTGTACTTCAGAGAAGTAGATACCAAACAGGAGAGGTCCCAGGACTGAACCCTGTGGTACTTCATTTGTCACTGGTTTGAAGTCAGATTTGGAGTCTGCAACTTTTACAGTGTGGGTTCTGTCAGTGAGCCATTTGGCAACCCATCTTGTGACGTAGGGATTTATACCTAGTTTAGCTATAATTCCATAATGGGGATGGTGTCAAAAGCCTTGGCAAGGTCAAGATAGGCTGTGTGAACCACTTTACCCTTGTCTACGGCTTTGGTGACTGCCACAAAGAAATCAATCACATTCAGGAGGCATGATCTGCCTTTCACAAACCCATACTGGGTGGGGTCCAGAGTTTAGAGGTTACCAATGTCTTTGTTTATGAGTTCCATGATGATACGTTCCATGGCCTTAAAGAACAGGCTAATAGGGTGATAGTTCCCGGGGTCAGTGGTGGCTCCCCCTTTTGTTGAGTAGGATAACTGTTGCTGTGTGCCATTCAGTGGGTACAAAGCCTGACATGAGGCTATGATTGAACATGGTGCTTAGGTGGGGAGACTGTTCATTCTGAAATTCATGTAAAATGCAGCCTGGGATATTGTCTGGTCCCATGGATGCTGTGTTTTTGGCTTTAGAGAGTGCAGCTCTTACTTGCGTAGATGTGATTACAGGAACTCTGCATTCTTCCTGTATAGATATGGGCCCTTTAGGGGGTGAGAGGGGAATAAAGTTAGCACTGAACCTATCTGCCAGGATGTTGGCAATATCAGTTGATTCTGTAATTTTTCTGTCGTTGTGCTGTAACTCAGAGCAGATCTGGGTGTTGCCATTGAGATTCTTGACATAGCTATAGAATGATTTGTAGTTGTTCATAGAATCAGTGGCAATTTTGTTTTCGTAGCTAGCTTTGGAGGATCTTATAAGGGATCTCAGCTTCTTATTGAGGCTGACCAGGGAACTCCTCCACTCATGGGATTTTACTCTCTTTTGTAACAGTTTCTTCCTTCTGTTGTAAAGTTTGTTTATGGCAGGGGACCACCAGATTGGCTTCCTTTTATTGGAGGATAGCTTCTTGGTTCTGTTTGGGCCCTTCTCAATATGGAGAACATCGATGTCTGTGCTGTGACAGAAACCTGGTTCAAGGCTCCTGAGAGCACCCCAGCACTAACAGGTTTCACCTCATATCATACGTTCCGGCCCCAAAATCCGGACAACACCAAGAAAGGAGGGGGGGTGTCCATATTCATAAAGGACACCCACACCTCAAGGTTGGTGGCAACGCACGATGCATCGGAGACCATCCAGGTGCAATTAACCATAGGCAAGACTGCTCTGCAATTTGTAGCATGTTACAGGCCACCCTCTCAAACTCAGGAACCTCACATGGCCTTCCTGAAAACATTGGAGGATAAATGTATCTCCAAACACCATCATACTAGGTGACTTCAACTACCCTAATATAGGACTGGGAACACTACTCAAGCCCGAACACTCTAACCCAAAGATTCCTGGAGTTCATAAACTCAAATGCCATGGAACAACTAGTCACCATCCCCACAAGAGGTGAAAACATACTTGATCTCATCATCACGAACATGGGATCAAAATGTTCAACACCGGAAGTATACCCCTCACTGGTGAGATCAGATCATAAACTAATCTCGCTGGAGGTCCTCATCCCGCCCCACCTGAAACAAAAAGACCACAGTGAAAAACTTCTCAAAAGCCGATTTCACACTTCTAAAAACTAGTGTGGTCTCCTTTAAGGCCCCTGAGCCAGTGGTAAACATTACTCAAACCGCTGAATCACTTACAAATGCCTTCTACCAGCACCTACAGGACTGCATGGATCAGGCAATCCCAAACAAAACTAAGACTCTCTGTACCAAAGGCAAGCGTCCAGTCTGGTGGACCCCAGCCATAAACAAGCTCTACAACAAAAGGAGGAAGCTACTACAAGATAGAGCAAAATCCTTGAAAGGTAAGACACCTTTGATCATTATAAGTAAAAACTAAGAGCTCTCATAAAATCATCCAAGGCAAATTTTGAGAGAAAAATCGCCAAGGACTCTAAAGACAATCATAAGGCCTTCTTTAGCTATGTTAGAAACCTAGGAGGAAACTCCCAGATATGCTCAGAATTAGTTCAAAATGATGTGAAAATTACTGAACCTACACACATTGCTAACATACTGGCTGACAGGTTCAGTGCAAACTTCTCCCCAAAAGGAGAGATATCTATTCCAGAGGATTGTAGCCCCCAAACATCTCCAACGCCCAGGTGAGAACTGCCCTCACTAAGGCAAAAACACAGCATCCATGGGACCGGATGGTGTCCCCGGCTGTGTGCTTCATGAACTCAACGAGGAATTAAACCCACAGTTAGGACAGCTGTTTAATCTTAGCCTCACCTCAGGATACGTACCCAAGGAGTGGCGCACGGCGACTGTGGTCCCACTTCATAAGGGCGGTGCCTCCACAGACCCTGGAAATTACCGCCCCATTAGCTTGACAAGCCTTATCTGCAAAGCCATGGAGAGGATCATAATGGAACTCATAAATAAAGACATAGGGAACTTGCAGACTTTGGATCCAACCCAGTTTGGCTTTGTCAAAGGCAGATCCTGCCTCTTAAACTTGGTTGACTTTTTCGAGACAGTCACCAAGGCCATTGATGAGGAAAGGCAGTCCATACAGCCTACCTCGACCTGGCAAAGGCCTTTGACACAATACCCCACTCAGGTATCATCGAAAAACTCATCAGCTTGAATGTAAACCCATACATCACAAGATGGGTTGCAAACTGGCTAGCGACAGAACCCACAGGGTCAGAGTTGCTGGAGCCATGTCAGACTCAAAGCCTGTCACAAGTGGTGTCCCACAGGGCTCAGTCCTGGGTCCACTCTTGTTCGGCATCTACTTTTCTGAAGTACAAGCAAACACAGGAGGGTTATGGCTGACAAAGTTTGCAGATGACTGCAAACTGGGCCATAGTCGAAAACACATCTGACACAGATATCCTCCAGAAGGGCCTCACAGAAACGGATAACTGGTGCCAGAGCCATGGCCTGAAGTTAAACGCCAAAAATGCATAGTCATACCCTTCGGGAAAAACAAGGTTACCCCTAGCTACCATATAGGTGACAATCCACTGAGCACAGAAAAAGTCATCAGGGATCTGGGGACCCAAGTTGACAGTAGTCTTCGCTTGACACTCATGTTGCTAAAGTAGTTAGGAAAACCTTCTATATCGCCCACCTGATCATGAAGGGATTCACATCTAGATCAAGGGAGGTCATCGTCCCCTGTACTCATCACTCATTAGACCTATGATTGAGTACAATGCCCGTTCGAATGTATCTGACCAGACACCTGATGCAGCTTGAAAGGCCCCAAAAGTTCCTCACCAAAAGGATAAAGGGTCTCAAAATATGTCTTATGCTGCCCGACTGAAAGAACTCCAGCTTTATTCAGTCTCATACCGCTTGCTCAGAGGTGACCTGTGCCTGACATATAAGGCCATGTCAAACCCAGATTTGATGAATATGCTTCACCTCAAAAATCTAGATCCCTCAGAACCACAAGGGCGGAGACTTAAACCTTGACACGGTTATAAATAGAACGTGCTGGAGGGACAGATTCATCACCCAGAGACTCCCTATGCTGTGGAACAAAATCCCGGTACATGTGAGGCAGAGCACCTCGCTGGCCTTGTTCAAGAGGAATCTTGACCAATGGATGGGAGATCGCAGATATACCCCAGGGATTACTTCAGTGTCCCTGCTTGACAGAGGCACAGAAAAATGATAGGCATAGTTTTTATTCAAACTAAAGGGGTGGCGAAAGCCACATAACTATGGGCTAGGCTTATAAATGCCCTTGGGCAGATAGCCTAGTATGAACCTATGAACCTATGAACCTATGAACCTATAGCACGATTCATGCACTCATGTAAGTGCTTATAGAGTGCATTTGTGTAGGATTCAGCATTTACTCTCTTTTGTAACCGTTTCTTTCTTCTGTTGTAAAGTTTGTTTATGGCAGGGGACTACCAGATTGGCTTCCTTTTTTTGGAGGATAGCTTCTTGGTTCTGTTTGGGTTAGCACGATCCATGCACTCATGTAAGTGCTTATAGAGTGCATTTGTGTAGGATTCAGCAGTCGTAACTGTATTGTCCATCTGCATGGGTGTCATGAAGTTCACCACTTCTGTCTTAAGAAGTATGAAGTTGGTTTTTGAAAATTTTTACCATGGTTTCCTTAATGGGGGAGTGGGGGCAGTATGTGGATATCTAGGGTGATTAGCTTATGGTCAGGATCTGACCAATGATGAGTTGACTTCAGGTGTGGAACACCGGTCACTCATGTTGGTAATGACTAGGTCTAGGATATTGTTGTCCCTTGTGGGGGTGTGGATAAGTTGACCTAGGGCACTGGAATTTATGAATTCCAGAAAGCGTTGAGCGAAGGAGTTGGTACATGAGTAGTTTTCTTAGTTAATGGTGGGGTAGTTGAAATCGCCCATTATTAGGATGTTTGGTTGAACCCTAATATTTACCAGTATATCAAGAAAAGAGGAATGAGAATCCTAGGACATGGTGGGGGGAATCTGTAGCAAGCTACAATTTGGATTGCCATTTTCCCTAGTGTTAGTTGCACTTGGATAACCTTGGATGCATTATGCTGAGCAACTAGCCGGGAGGTATGGATAGCCTTAATGAATATGGACACACCTCCACCTTTGGTGTTCCGGTCCAGGTTAGGTGGCCAAAAAATGTGGTATGAGGTATAGCCTGGTAATGCAGGGGTGCTCTCTGGAGCCTTGAACCAGGTCTCAGTCACTGCACAGATATTGATCTTCTCCATTTTAAGGAGTGCCTTGATGGAGTGCATTTTGAGATGTAGACTTCTAGCACTGAGTAGCATTACCCTCAGCTTTTACTTGCCTGTTCATTTTACGGTGGTAAATTTGTCATTTGAACCTTGCCTAAAAAAGACACTATGGGGGGGGGGGGGGGGCAAGAGCCTTAGCCAGTATCCAGAATCCCAGGGGTGACAGATGCAGACCATCTCTGGCAAAGCATTGTGGTCTGTCAACCATGTCGTCCCAGGCAGACAGATACTGGATCCCCTTAGAATGTCACCAGAGGCTTAGCCACCTGCTGAAGTCAATCATTTTGTCCTTGTACTGCGATATCATTCTGGATGATGGCAGGATGCTACACAGGGCTAGGATCATACCTGGCTGGGCTACAAGATCAGAGAGCTCTTCCATGTCTCTCTTCATGTAGTCCAGGGATGTACATCTCAGGTCGTTCACACCAACATGGACAATGACAGAGTCAGATTTGTACTTGTCATGGAGTGAGCTGAGTACGTGGGTTATGTGGCGGATCCTGGCACCTGACAGGCAGCTGACAGTAACCTTCTCCTTGTTTAGCCTGGTGAGTGGGACATCAGTATGACTAGTGTGTTGGGTACATTGTTTTGCCTTATGGGCTGTGTTTGAGTGGCACACTGAGTCTGTGGGCTATATGTCATTTGGGTTTTGTTGGGGGGTGGAGGTTGCTTGAGCAGATTATTATTGAGAGCCTCCGTGAATGTTTTTGTGTTTCTATGTGTCTCAATGATTGACTCTTTTCTGGAATAAGCTTCCCATCCATGTGAAGCAAAGGTAATCTCTATCCCTACTCAAACATAACTTAGAGCAATGGATCAGAAATCACAAATTTACTCCTGGTTTGGCACCTATGTCCTAAATGCTTGATGTATATATGCCTATATTGTAACCATAAACGTCCTGACATACCACTTTTCTTGTGATTTTATTATCATTATTAATTTTATTACTAAGGATTTTAGTTTTATACATCTGTTGACCAGCTACCTTTAAATGTTTTGCAACTTGTAACTCCACTAACGTGCTATACCTTGCAACATGCAAGACATGTCCCAGCTTTTATGTTGCGAATTAACAAGGCGATTAAAATACAGAGTTATAGAGCATATTTTACATATTATAAGGAATGTATTGACTAACACACTGGCAAAACATATTAATGATACTGGGTCATCAAGTAGTTTTACTTTTACGGTTATAGATGTAGTTACCAAAGCTATTAGGAGAGGTGACTTAAATAATAGACTTGAAATGAAAGAATATAAATGGATATTACAACTACAAGCTACCGGGTATAAATCAGACTATTTTAAGTATTATGTTTAAAGTAGATTTATGTTGCTGTGTTTGATGGAATACTTGCTCTGTCTCTTTAAAAAACAGTGTATAACTTTAATTAATTGATTGAGAAGTGTTTTTTATTAGTTGTGTAACCAAACAGTATAAAACTTTAATTGATTGATTAAGAAGTGTTTTGTATTGGCTGCGTAGCCAATGTGCTAGCATTACTCAATGTTTTTAGCACTGAAGAAGGGTTTGTGGCTCAAAAGCTTTACTGTCTGGCTGCTGCATTAAAGTTTTAGCTGTACTTTGCCGAGTTTGTTTTGTTTTATTATGATTGCATTTCATATGAATATTTGTTTTAATTTGACTCTTGTCTTTACGTTAATTAGAAATTCGCCCTGGTCTGGCTCCTATGTCTCTGATGGATAGAGGTAGCCAGTAAATTACTATATAAATCAAATGTGTGGGTCACATTCGGGTTGCATTGTGAGGCTTATAAGGACCCTAGTAGTTGTTAGCCTAGGTCACAGTGAATACACCATGCTGTTGAAGGAATGTGTTGGGAAAATGCTCTTGCAGTATGAATCATGTACTCAAAACTTGCTGAGGCAAGAAGTAAGTATGGAAAAGTTGTGTTGAATTTCAAAACAGCAACAGTGGCTACATTAAATTTAAATGAAGAGCTTAAATCAATGATATATAAAATATTGTGGCATCAAGTTACCTGTGAAGTGGAAAAAAAATGTGTTATAAATGTAAAGTGAAAAATAGGGTGTTACAAATTAAAATGAATCTGATATGCAGAGTGTTGAAAAACGTTAATACAGATGAAAAGTGTATGCATGCTGACTAAAATATTGTACTGACTTTTCTGGGAGAATAAGTAAAACAGTTATAGAATGTGTATTCTGTGGTGTACCATACAATATTCCAAGCACAAGGATGTAATCCAAATATAAAAAAGTTTATTCCGCCGTTCTTTAACTGAATTCCACAGCAAATATAATGGCCTCCAAAAATCAACAGTGAAGTAAGCGCTTTCGTCTGTAACCATAACAGACTTTATCAAACTGTTGTGTTTCCCTCCTTTTTACACTTGTATACAAATGTTTACTTAATTAGTATCCAATTAGCATTTAAAAATACAGTTCACTAAAATATATTAAAAATATACATGCTCAAGAAATGTATTAGCAGGACAACAATACATCTAAGGTTAATACAGAAAGATAGGAAATTGTAATTTAAAATGAGAATTATTACATTAATTCCTATGTTTTCAGTTTACACACTCAGTATTTTTCTGGGTATTAACCTTAGATGTATTGTTGTCCTGCTAATACACTTCATGAGTATGTATATTTTTAATATATTTTAGTGAACTCTATTTTTAAATGTTAATTGGATATCAATTAAGTACACATTTGTATATAAGTGTAAAAAGGAGGGAAACAACAGTTTGATAAAGTCTATTATGGTTACAGATGAAAGCGCTTACTTCACTGTTGATTTTTGGAGGTCATTATGTTTGCTGTGGAATTCAGTTAAAGAATGGTGGAATAAACTTTTTTATGTTTGGATTACATCCTTGTGCTTGGAATATTATGTGGTGCTTTAATTCAAGGTGAGCGGACAGACACTTCCTGGGATTGTGTTTTTTTAGTTTGTTTTTTACCTACAATCCTGGTGCTCGAGTTTCTTGCAGTATTCTGTGGTGTAGTTAGGAAAACTGTTGCATTATTTTTGTTAGGAACAAATCAGGCTGTTCTGAAGTACATACAATGGAAACTAATGTGTAAGATGCTACTGAAGCTTATAGTGTGTCGTTTCTGAAACAGTTTGAAAGATCCAAAGCCCTGAAGTAATAAATCTGCATTGGGTGGTTTACTTTGTGACTAGAAGCAAAATTCCATCAAATGAATAAACTGCGCATTAGAAAGAGGGACTTTAGTAACTAGTCTTTGAAGTACAACAAAACTGAATGCTTTCTTGTTTATAATGTGCAGAGTGAAATTTT
The DNA here is from genome assembly GCF_019279795.1 of Protopterus annectens. Classification (NCBI taxonomy): domain Eukaryota; kingdom Metazoa; phylum Chordata; order Ceratodontiformes; family Protopteridae; genus Protopterus; species Protopterus annectens. Next base: position 1,368,665,816 of record NC_056743.1, read on the forward strand.
GACAAGCAGCTGAAACAAAATTCAGTGGTGGGTAGTGTGACCATGGAAAAATTCTGTGCTTCATAAACTAGGTATTTCTTGTATTTATGCATAGTCCATATTAATAGGAGGTGAAATTCACTGTTTTTTTTCAGAAATGAGCTGTATTTCTTTTAAAACAAAACACTACATGATAAAACAAAAAATGTAAGAAATAGATCACCAGGTCAATCAAACAATTTTATGCTAACAAAGGTTAAGTGCTTTGGCTATTTCACACTGGCCTTCTTCAGAACTGGGAAAAAACATGTCTACACATTTTAAATACTATCATCTGTTAAAAACAACCAATTATCTTAATGACTTTGCAACTAAGCATATAAAATAACAATTTATTTTTTTACATTTATCATAGTAAACTTTTCTACATAAAACTGCTTTATAGTTTACCCCGCCATTTAACCCAGGTGCATTGTAGGTTTTACCTTCATTCCCTCGAAGAGGGCAGACATTACACAGACACACAGACTTTGACTTAAAAGGGAATACACACAAACCTAATTTAAAATTGCTTTCTTGGAGATAACACAACAAGACATGTGAGTGATTTTGTTGTACCAAGTGTCTACAACCCTCCATTGCACCCCACCATAAAAGCCTTTGAAGAGATATGTGAAGTTGAAATTAGTAGTTTATTAAATAAAAAAAGTTACAAAAAGTTTTATAATTTAACAAAAGCAGACCAGAAAAGGTTTTGGTCCATTAAGAATGATTATTCGATTCGAGTTATGAGGGTGGACAAAGAGCATTCAATGGTTATTGTAAAGCAATCTGACTACATCAAAGGTATGCATAATTTGCTTTCTGGTGACCAATTTTATAAGAAAGGTCTTAAAAAGGATGTTTATAAGGCTTTCAAATATATTGATTCATGGCTATTTGAGTGTTTGTGAGGGGGTTATATCTGAATCTGTGTATGGTTATTTTCACGTATCTAAATCTAGAATTAGAAGTCTATTTGGCATCCCAAAAATATATAAGGATGACAACCCCCCCCCCCCCTATAGGCACATTGCTTTGCACCTGCTTCTAAGTTGGAAACCCTTTCAAAATTTATAGATAGGGCACTTTTAAAATTGGTTCAAAGTTGTGATTCTTTTATAAGATATTCTTTTGATTTTTTTAAGAAAGATTAAAGATAAAAATGTGGCACATGAAGATTTGATAGTTAAAGTTGATGTCAAGTCATTATACACCTGCATTCAACATGAAGTGGGATTAGAGTGGGTTGGGAACATGTTAATTAACAGCGATGAATATGAAGTTAGAGAATGTAGATTTATGTTGGAATACATGGAGTATATTTTAAACATTTTTTTTTTTAAAGTGATCATTATTTGCAAATGGGGGTGTAGTTATGGTGGCAGGATGGCTCTCAATTATGCCAATTTGGTGATGCCTTACTGACAGACCAACATTTTATCCCAGTTAGAAGGTAGTAAGAAGATTTTTGTATATCACAGATTTATTGATTATTTGTTTTTGGATTGGAAAGGCACGGATATTGAGTTGAATACTTGTATTAATAGTATGAGCAAGAGTACAATTTAAGCTTTTCATTTACATCAAATGCTTCTAATGTAGGTTTTTGGACCTAGAAGTTTTTTAAACAAACTGCATAGGTAAGTTGGGTTCCATCATCAGTTATAAAAATGAGGCAAGTAATAGTTTACTGCACTACTCTAGTATGCATCCCACTTATGTTAAGCGTAATATTATTAAAGGGCAGTTAGGTTAGAGAAGGATAACTACAGATGTAATAGTGTTAGATAAATTTGTAGGTGAGTTACATTAAAGATTCACACATAGGGAGTATCCATCAAAGATAGTAAGGGAAATGTTGGCAGGGAATACAAATGACCAAGACGGTGAGGATAAAGTTTGACCAAACTGGTCCATGTTCATCCCCTTGGTTTACAGTGTGGATAGTGAAGCAATAAAAGGGGTTATAAAAATAACTGGAGATATTGCAAGCACATAATGGAGTAAATTCAGTATTAGGTTCTTCCCCTTTTTTTTATCAACAAAAGGGCCAAGAACTTCAAAGAGTTGTTAGAATTTAGATGTCATTCTAATGAAGTGAAAATGAGGGCACTTTAAATCTAATAACTGTAACTTTTGCAGGTTTATAACAAAGGGTACAAATTTTGAGGTAATCACTAGTAACAGAATATGGCAGGTTCCAGGAAGGTTTCATTGTGGGTCCAATGTTTTGGTTTATTTGACTAAGTTCTCTGCATGTACGTCATTTTATATTGGCAAAACCAACAGGCACAGTTAAGAAGGATGTACAAGCACTTATATGCAATCAAAAAAAAAAAATGGACAATGCACTTTTCAAGCATACTTTAACATGTTTGAATTTTAAGAAATTTCATTTTTGTGTGATAGACAGTGTGCCCAGTGATTTTAATGGAGAGAAGGAGGGAGAACTAGAGTACAAAGAATTAAAATGGCATTTTTTTTTCAATGCATACAATGCATCTGGGTTAAATGGTGGGGTAAACTATAAAGCAGTTTTACATTGAAATGTTTACTATGATAAATGTAAACAATAACAAATTGTTATTTTATATGCTTAGTTGTAAAGTCATTGTTTTGTGTTTTTAATTAAATAACTGTTTCTATTAATTGAAGATGGGTGATTGGTTATTTTTAACAGATGATAGCATTTAAATGTGTAGAAGTGTTTTTCCTAGTTTTGAAGAAGGCCAATGTGATGTGGCTGAAAGCGCTTGACCTTTGTTAGCATTAAATTGTTTGAGATACCTGGTGATCCATTTCTTCCATTTTTTTTTTGTTTTATCATGTAGTGTTTCATTTTGGAGTTGCAAATATTATACTACTTAGAGGCTTTTTGGTATAGTTTGTTGTCAGTGTATTTCTTTTAAAATACTATGCTCTGGAAAAAAATGTGATGGAAACTATGGGTTTAACTTATTTTTGTTAAGAATTAAAAGATATGCAGTGTGTTGCAAGCACTGAGTAGTAAAGCCCTTATATATTACAGGATAAGATCTGTAGCTAACTCATTCTATGCCCTAGGAAGTTACCCTAAGAAGTGTCTCCTAAAATATGGGTAGTTAAAAAAAATCTAGCCTTAACTGTAGCAAGCTGTTTACTACAAATATAAGTAAAGTAGCAATCCCCTTGCTACATTTGCAAAGAATGATATTCATCATCATCAATGAATGCTGATTATGCACTCATGTCCCATAAGTATTTGCCTTTAATAGTATGTGCCCATGGCTGCTACATCCTCCATGCCATCCTAGTTATGGTATTGCAAAGAATCTTACCTGGTGCTACCAGCTAAAATGCATAATTTTAAACAGCAATAAATGTAAGTACTATATGAGGAGTAGCGAGAAACCTGTGGTAAAGTGTTTGACATTGTATCCTGAAGGACATACTATATTCTAGGTTATTTTTCACTCCCATTGGTGTTATAGTCTAGGTTACTGCTGGATTTTGCCTGTGTACCATGGATTTGGAGAATACCATATAGTAGGAAATAGATATTGAACTGATTGGCATCATACTTTGAGAAAGCTGCCTACAATGGATAGGGTTTTCCTTCCCTCATTTAGCCTTTCCATAGAATATTCTAACACGTTATTTCAATAAAACATAATTCTATACTGTTTTCCACTAGTGTGTTTTCATGTAGTGTGTTTTCCTATAGATAAGGTCCCAGAAGGAGTAAGAGGGAGAAGAAATAAGGTTTTGAAAGAAGGCGTAAAATTTTACCCAGTAGCAGCAGGGATGGCATTTAAATATACCCAAATAATTAAATGATTAAAATCAATTCATTTTACAGTTATTGTTAAAATATCAGTTGATTTATCACAATAACAAAAACAGGTGAAAAAAAGCCACTAAATTAAAAATGGAGATATACAGAGACACAAGTACCCCTGTGATAATTAAGGTAGACTTTCATATACAATAAATATTTCAGAGAGTTACAGGTCTGAATTAGAAAAGGTAGCCAATTCTAAAGTTCCAGAGCATACTATGCAAAACATAGCATACCAGATGTTTCAGGGTGAGTTTTTGGAAAAGGCACCAGGCCCTCACCCATTGACCTGAGGTGCCTGCTGGGTCATAGTCTTCAGCAACTCTTTTTAATAAGCAGGAATCAGATTATGAAGGAGAGGGTAAGTATAAGTTATAATATTAACAACTCTCTTGGCAGCAACCTGCAGCAAGTGCAGATCACATACACCAGCAGTCATACAATCTGTATGTGATACAGCAATCGAAAGTCTAGTCACTTAGGTCTGTACTTGCATCAGGTGAGCCAGCTTCCCTTTTGTAAGCACATGGCAAAAACTTCACAGTAATCTAAGTGAGACAGTACCACTATATTACTTCTTAAATCTGAAGATGAAATAAAATGACTGAGTCAAGCTACATGTAATGAAGATTAAATGGCTTGATGACAGCTGAAAGTGGGTATTTCATCATCAGCCTACTGTAGACTACCACATTGAGATGATGGACATAGGATAAAAATTCCAATGGACATGAGACACAAATTCCAGTGAATTTATACAGTTGATAAGTAAGGGGGAAACAGAGGAAGACCTGAATAATAAAAAATGGCATGTTTCATCACAGCCTCTGCCTTTGTTAACTGACAGAGCACACAGATGACTTGCGCAGCTGTTACACCCCCTGCAGGGGCTCTTGCTGAATATCAGCTGATATTCTGATAACCAGTACTAATGTTGTATCTGTATATAGAATTGGTGCTAGGTTATCTAGTGGAACTAGGCAGCTGCCCTCAAGTATGTAAATTTGTAACTAAACTGAAGCAAAATGAAAATTTGTTTACTGCTGTAAAAAACAACTTGAAACAGTTACTACCACACACTGAGCTCTTCAGTTATAACATCATATGCAGCATCTTAATGCTGGTACTTTGCTCACACATCATTGGCACCTGCCGATTAAGCTGCCTTACAGCTTGGTTCTTAAGCAGCTATACCGTTCTCTGCACCCATCACCCCACCCTATTTATGGCTCTGTCTCTACAGTGGACATTAACTAAGGAAAAAAAATAAGTGCTTTAAGCTACTTTTTATTTGATGAGCTCATTTCACTCTGAATCATTTGCATACTTTGTTACAACATCTTTAGACTAGTGCACCTCATTGCAGATCAGGTTTTAAAACTTGAAATCCATAAACATATCAGCTGTTCTGGAGAACCACTTTTTTTTTTTTTTTTTTTTAATATGGCTTTCAAATGCCTTGGCTCTAGGAATCAAGGGTAAACACTGATGACTGGGTCTGTGTCAATATTCTAAAAATCGTAAAACAAGGTATTCTCTGTCATAATCCTACTCTTCGTTAAATAAAGCAAAAGTAAATGCAACTTTTGGATAAACCACTGCAAGCTACCTATCCCATCAGTGTAGAAGTAGGTCATTATTCTGCAACATTCATGACTCACATTAGGAAACAGGCACTGTTGTCAGTGGGGCTAGCAATGCACAGAAGCATGGACTGTCTGATTAGATGAATGCAGTACTGTGTGACAAGAGCAATCTTGGGCTCATATAAAACTTGCTTCATATCTAAGCAACATGTCTGCACTTCTTAGAATGAAACTACTCGCAGTCCCCAGAACTAATGTCACATCAAAAACAAGTGCATTACTCAACTATATGAACTGCCTTATGTACTTGTGTCTATACTCATTATGGTGGTAGTGATAACAGTGGGGACCAAGGATGACTGTGTTAGGGAACCAGGTGTGGGAAGAGGGATACCAGTGAACACAGACTAGTCAGCAGGCAGAGATAAGAAAATATCAAAAAATAAACAGAAACAAAACATCACTGACATCACATTTTGTTCTTATATGGAATATCTCACTATATTTAGCACAGTTAGAGACCTTGGTAAGAAACCTTTCTTCCTATGCTGTCATTATCATTCAAAACATGCATCAGTTGAATGCCTCTGGCTGTTTCTCTTAAAAGAGGGCAACTTGCCATAGTGACATTGCTGTTTGTAATGTTCTAGTAACTTTTATTTTATTACAAACTTCAAAAATAAATGCCTCTATTGAAACTTGAACAAATTGTGATCACATGCACATGGTTTTAGATCTGGTTACCTAGTAACATTCTTTGCTGCAAATATAAAGAGTGGAAGTGTAAAACCCAGTCCAGCTACCCACTCAGGTGTGCTCAGAAGCAAGCTGCTAGAGAAATGTGATCCACTGGATGAATTTTTTGACAAAGGACACTTGAAAGAAAGCTGCAGGAGGTGGTCTTTTCCTGCAGTAAGTATTCTGTAGCCACAGAAGATACAGCTGGCATGAGATGCACCCAGAAACACTAATGGACACAGAAAGGCATCCTTTCAATTCTGTTACCTAGCAACCAGTCTCCCAGGATGCACTGTTATCTGAGATACAAAAACAGGTTCAGGCTTGCAGTGTGTTGGTTGTTCCCAATGAGGCACCAAGTGTGGTATGCCAGGGGAAATGTGAACAGGTTAGTGACTAGCAAAATCTTATTCATATCTTGTGAAATGATTCAGATTCTTTCTTAATTTTCAGCATTTTATATAGAATATTTTTACTTTGTAATAAATATAACTGGGTTGAGTAAATGGTGTACATATGTCTGTTCTTCACTTTAAAATATAAAAAAAAACATTTCTGTTTGAAACTACTCAGACAAGGAACACAGTAAACTTTATTATGATTGTAATCTATACACACACAAGCACCTATACACAGTCTTAACTACAAACCAAGTTCACACATATATTCACTTTTCATATGTAGTCCAGTGAGCAAAAAACACGCACACCATGTATTTCTTAGAATGATACAACATGCGGACTCTAGAATTAATGCCACACAAAAAAGTGCATGGCTCATCTGTTTGAACTGCTTTATTTTCTGGTGGCTATAGTGATAATAGTGGACATACACACACACACACACACACACACACACACACACACACACAAACTTGAACTTTTGCCAAACACTGGTTAAAACAACTGGAATATGTTTTATAGCACAGTAGTACTACAAAGTCTGTATGGGTGCAAAGATAAGGGTTTATCTGCCGAGCTAATATATCCTTGTGTGCAACCCTATGTATAGGCTTGGAGCATTTTTTGGTATTCTATATAGTAAAGTGAAAATGTAGGAGACAGCACATAATCTCAATCTATGGCAAGATACATCTTCTGTCCCTCACAGCAGCCAGGAGTTTGAGCCGAGGATTGCAAAGCATTCTGATGGAAATCATCTATTTCATAAGCTATACTACTACTGCGCTTTTTGGGGCTACATTTTGGGGCTATGTTTCTCAATTAAATGCTTTAGCATTACATGAGGCATTTCACATAACGGTATGTAAGCAAGCATTTTAGAAATAATTGTAGAAACACAAGATCACTAAATTTCACTTGAGAAATAATAACATACATTGCTCTGTATGGGAGTCTAGTCCATTCTCATACTTTGATTGTTTGCTTAGTTAAGCCTATAACATAAACATAACACACAGCAGGCAGACATTAACAGGTTTACTTCAAACTGTAACTGGAACAACAGGTATGTCAGTGAAGCAGGATACGTGGTGAGCATCCTTGACTAAGGGACATTTTTGGAGACAAACTAAACATTAGGTTAGAGGGTCACATGCAAAAGAATGCCAAAGATCAGAGCCCACAGACAAAGAGAAATGAAAGTATGAAGTTACCAATTGAAAAGAGCCACCAAGGGGGTCAAGCTTTCTTTAAGTTCTAATGTTATGGGCAGTAACTCAAGATTGGATCAACCATAAAATTACTGCATTGTGGCCTGAATTTGCAGCACATCTGATATAAATCAGTATTGTCAGACAAAGTCTACTAACCTGTTAATAGGAGGTTACTAGGCTACTGCCATAGGGCCTTTATAGGCCTAGCAATGTTATACCCTTGTTTCCTTACTAACCAAGATATATGGTCTATATTTGCAGTGAGAATCTATGATCAGCACCAGGACACAGGTGACACATCCAAGGTAAATTTACAGTCTCCCATCCAGTTAAGTTACGCTTAAATAGGGTTAATGATGAGCTCTATTTTATGTAAACTGGGAGCTTGTTCCAGAGGACTGTAAATCTCTGGGAGACATATCTGTCTCTCCAGCATGTCTTGGTAATGTCACAGGCCAGGTTAAGATTTCTAGACTGAGTGAATCTTCTCCCATTTGACTTGAAGAAATACAGCATTTCCATTAGGGCAGGGTCCAAGATTGCTCTGTAGGCCAAGCACAAGTCACCACTCAGCAGCCTACAAGATACAGAGTACAGTGACAGGGCCTTCAGTCTCCGTCCATGTAGGCCATGTGTTGAAGACCCTGCATTTTCTTTGTCAGAAATCTCTGAGGTCTCTCCATCTGCTGTAGGTATCTGGTGAGGTACATACAGAAAGGAATGTTGTACACTATTAGTGGTCTGATGAGGGATGAGTACACGGGAGTTATAACATCCTTAGCTCTGGATGCGATGCCCTTACTTATGAGATGTGCAACATAGAAGGCCTTCCTCACCACTATGGACACACAATGATTGAAGTTAAGTCTGCTATCAACCTGTGTTCCCAAATCTGTCACCAGAGGGTTGGAACTAAGGGTTACTGTTAATATTGTAAGTTGCAGGGACTTCCACTTTGCTGAAAGAGATGATAATACATTTTTTTTATTTAGTTTATTTTTGTGGCTTTGTCACCAATCACTTGTCTGTGTAAGTCCTTTATGTAGTATGTCAACATCGTTGAGGGACTCAATGATTGCACCCAGTTTGCAGTCATTGGCGAGCTTGGTAAGTCACAGGCCATTTATTTTCACTTGGACTTCTGAGAAATAGATTCCAAACAGTGTGGGGTGGGGCAGCACAGATGCTTGTGGTACACAACTGGCAACTGATCTGCTGGTAGAAGTAGAATCTCCAAATTTGACTGCATGCGTTCTGTCGGTGAGCCAGTTGGCTACCTATCTAGTGGCATATGGGTTAATTCCCAGCTGTGAGAGTTTCTCAATGATGCCTGAGTGGGTGATTGTGTCAAAAGCCTTGGCTAAGTAAAGATAGGCTGTATGTACTTTGTCTTTATCCAGGGCTTTGGTAACTTTCTAGAATAAGTTCACCAGGTTTAGTAAGCGTGATCTGCCCTTAATGAAGACATATTGTGTTGGGTCAGGACTTTGAAGGTCACCTATGTTTTTGTTGATAATGTCCATGATGATTCTGTCCATAGCCTTGCAGTTAAGGCTGGTTATGCTTATGGGTCTATAGTTCCCAGGATCAGCTGATGGACCCCCTTTGTGCAAAGCAATTACTGTTGCTGTTTTCCACTCTGTTGGGACAAAGCCTGTACTTAGAATGTGGTTGAAGAAAGTACCAAGTGTTTCCACTAGGTCCTGTTTTAGACCATTTAATAGGCAGCCTGGGATGTTATCAGGTTCTCTACAGGCGGTGTTTTTGGCCATGGGGAGTGGGGTTATGACCTGCTCTTTGGAAATACTAGATAGTGGAATGGTGACAGGCATGCTTTGGGGTATCTGTCTGCTAGCAGGTTGTCAATGTCCTCAGGGTCAGTATGAGTGGTACCATTCACTACTAGTTTGGAAAAAAGCTGGGCCTTCCCTTTTAGATCTCTGACATAGCTAAAGAATGGCTTGTGATTATCCTTAGCTAGGGATGCTAGTTTAGCTTCATAAAAAGAGGACTTTACAAGATAAACAATTTGCTTGTTCAAGCTGCAGGGTGTGTTCTTCCTCTGCTGAGTCAGTTCCCTCTTGTTCTTAGAAATTAGTTTCTTCCTCTTGTGTATAATCTGTTTATGCTTGATGTCCACCAGTGTGGCTTGCTTTTTTGCGAGGACCTTGTTATGATCAATTTATGTCCAACTGACTCTATACATTTGTGTAGATGTTTATACAGGCCATTTCTGTACACCTCTGTATAGCAGTCATTATTGACAGTGGTAGAAGGGGGACTGAAACCATTTATGCTATCACTTAGGAGACTATAATTTGGTTTGGAGAAATTTTTCATCCTTTTTGCACGGGGGGGGGGGGGGCAGGTATGATTGTTACTTTGAACAAGACTGATTTATGATCAGACCTTACCAGGGAGGGAAACACACAGAGGGTAGTGCAGATACCCCCTATGTTGGTAAGTACTAAGTCTAGGACATTTTAGTTCCTTGTGGGGGTGCAGACTATCTGTTCCAAAGCATTTGTATAAACAAAGTCCAGGAACTTTAAGGCAAGCATGTTTGTGCTCATATATGACTCCCAACTGATGGAAGGATAGCTGAAATCACCCATGACCAAGGTATTTGGCTGTATAGTGCGTGACTCAAGTTGGTCCAGGTTGGCAGAGTGGCTCCCATGGTTCATGGTGGGAGACCTATAGCTAAAATGATATGGAAGGGGGTTTTATCTACAGTTTGTTGGACTTGGAGTGGCTCTAGAGAGTCATACTGTTTGACCAGTTTTAAGGTATATTTGTCTAATTACGATTGATGCACCTCTGTCTTTGGTTCTGTCATGCTTGTTTTGAGGTCTAAACATGTGGAAGGCATTGCAGCCTCGCATGGCTGGGATGCTGTCTGGAGCTTTGTACCATGTCTCTGGGACTGCACAGACATTGGCATCTTCCAAGGTAAGGTGTTTCCAGCGAATGTAATTTCTGATTTAGACTCCTAGCATTAAGCAGCATAACCCTGAGTTTCTCTTTAGTGGATTTTTTTTTACATCTGGAATTTTTTTTTTATCACATTACCAAAAAAAAGGCACTATGGGTTAGGCAAATGGATTTGCCAGTAACAAAAAGGCAAGAGGCAACAAGACCTTTTCTGGTAAAACAGCATGGTCTGTCAGCCATATCTTCCCAGGCTGAGAGATACTGGATCTCCGTGGATTGACACTAGACGCTAAGCCAATTGTTTAAGTCAAACTTTTTTTGTTTATACTGAAGCATCATCCTGGGTGAAGGTAGGATGCTGCTTAGGGTTATGGACATACCTGCCTGGGACACATAATCTGAGAGTTCAGTCATGTCTCTCTTTATACATTCCAATGAGGTACATCTCATGTCATTCAATCCAACATGGGCTATGAAACAGTAATAGCGTTACTTGTTGTTGAGAGACTTGAATGCGTGCATGATCTGATGCATCAGGGCACCTGTCAGGCAGCTGACCACGATTCATGTGCAACAAAACAATAATATTCATGGGACACAATATGCCTTCAAAGTAAATTAAACATTAGATATAATACATCATTAAATTAATATACAATCATTATAAGCAAATGCATCAGATAATGTATAGAGAAAAATAATGCAGTCTAAAACAAGAATTGTGTAGAAGTAATAATTAGCTAAAGCATAAAATACTAGCAGTAGTAGTATAGTCAGTGGGTTTCTACTTATGTATTTGCACATGCAAATGCATTGATGATGGCTGTTTATTTTATTTAACTGGATAAACCCACTGGACACAGCTGCCTCTTTTCTGATGTGACCAGAAGCAATATCTGTTTAAGGAATTTGTTCAACAGTTGCACACTAGACAGCTGGAGATAGAAAGATTCAAACACTGTACCCTTGACTACAAGACTGCAAGAAGTAGCTCATTAATTGATCACAGCTGTAATCCTTTGTGCTTATTAGGCTGATGAAGTGAATACAGTTCTGGCTGCCTGCATTTGACTTTATATGTTTCTGTACTTGTTACATAAAGCCTTTTGCTCTACCATCTTTAAGAACTAGCGATGAAAGCAGCTAAGCTATGTGTCACAACAATATCACAGTGTGAGATTAATACCTTTGACCTCTGGATAAAAACAGATCTAACCACAGTACATAACAGCACCAAAAGATAAGGCAACCGTAAGCTGCGAATAATTGTAAATGCAGCATCTTATTCACTATTCCAGTGCGGATGAAAACATGAAAAAATAGATATGCATTTTAAGTTCTATTATTTCAGCATCATTACTGTTGCTATCACCATAACCAAAACAATGATTTAACAGACTGAAGTAACAACTGTGGTGGTTTCAGACAAGTTTCTGGACTGTACACCACTGCTTAAAATGATAAGTAACTGAACAGATGAAGCTAAGCCATTTATTTTGGTGAGTAAGAAAAAGGATCAGGGATTAGAAGTGCACCACGGGAGTAACAATATTGACTTATAATCCACTGTATATTTGATTTACTGTTCTAGCTTTTGTATGAATAGTGTTGCTCTGTATACTATTGATGTGAAATACTTAGCACTGACCTTCCCTCAGATATTGTCTTTCAGATAGTAATCACTGTTAAATCTCAGCCCCAGATTGTATGTAGACATCTATTGCTAGGGATTGTACTTTGTTATAGCGTACTCTTCCCCTGGGGCCTTCAGTCACCTTCATCTGTCCGCTTGGAGTCTGTTTTACTGGCTGGCATGAACAGTAACAGCCATACCGAAGTGTGCCTACAGATGCTGATGACACTACAGGACAGATTTGTTTTTCTAGAGCATAATCATCTCTTGATAAAAACTGGCAAATAATAGAACATTTTCCAAGGCTGAATTAGAGTATAAAGACAAGTATATCATCAGGAAGGAGTAGTGCGACAGAACTAAAGTACATAAAACTACAAAAGAAGAAAAAAAAAGAGGAATCAAAATGTTGATATAAAAGGACATACATTTACATGCACATAAACACACAATCTTCGGGAAACAATTTTTAACATGTAAAAGTACAGATACTTCAATGCCACATAATTCACATATATATATATATATATATATATATATATGTGTGTGTGTGTGTGTGTGTGTGTATGTATGCAGCTATTAGGAATGCATGTGTGTGTATGTATGTGTATATATATATATATATATATATATATATATATATATATATATATACATATACATATCTGTCTGCCTAAATATATATAAAAGCTTTACTATCAGTATATCACCATTTGGAATAATGAAACTAGTATTGGCAAAATGTTATTATGTTGAATATCATAATCTAAAACAAATGTGAGTGCCAAAAGCCAGAATATCAGTTTTTGGAATTTGAGAATGTTTTTTTTTTTGATTTGCAAGCGCTAATGGTGTAGAAATGTATTTGTGACTCCTAAGCAGTGAAAGTGAATAGTAATGCATGTCAGCTATCAATGCAGACTGCATAAGTCACTATTGAGAGAATGCTTCTTCAAAATCTATTTTGGGGTTGGCGTAATTGTTAAGGTGTTTACTTCACAGATAAACGGTACACGGTTTGAGTCACACCTTTGGAAGTGAAATTAGTTGGGCTTAAAATAGCCCACAAGGGAAGACAGCCCTTGGCTATGAACTAACCTATGAAATATTTCACCTCCGATAATAAGGCATATCACATCACATTTTAAATTTCTTTTCTGCACACTTACATAGCATTAACATGCCAAAAAAATGTTGCTGATCAGTAAGCAAGTTATTGTGAAACACATACCTATAACACACTGTGGGATTCATTAAACTCCATGCAGGAATAGTGCTATTCCTGCACGGAGCGGATCGTGCCAATGCAGCACTAAAAGTATCTTTTTTTACAAATAAGTAGTGAACAATATATATTTGTTAACCAGGGTAGTGTAACAGGTCCAGATATGAAGTGTCAGTGTAGTACAGATGTAAAACCCCCATATAAACACAAGTGTCCCATACAATATAGGCACAGAAGAATATAATTTAATGAAAACACATAAGGGGATGTTATGGAAGGGAAACATACATATCATAAGATGTCATTAAGAAGGAATCAACCCCACAATCCTGATAGTCCATAAAATGAAAGCTGAACAGTGCTAAAATGTGCTCAGCTATGCTTAGCTGGAGTAAACATTGCATAGCTAAGTGGATTTGCACAGTGGCAAGCAGTACTTAGCATCTACCCCTTTAAGCAATGCTTATCGTTGCTAAGCCGGTTTGCCCGCTGCTTAGCTTAGCTCGGCATATTCAAAACTGTCCAGTTATGGCAAAGTGCAGGAAATCAGCACTATTTAAACCTTGCAGGTGGGAATACAGCCATAACCATTTGTAGCTCATAACTGCAGGCACTATGGCTGGTGTTGATGAAGGTGTGCACTTTCGGGCACAGCGCTGGGGCATTCAGGAGTCCAGGTTCATGGTTGGACTCCTAGTAAAAGACCATGAAGGGAGACTCCTGCAGGACCAGTACCAGGACTCCCAATATAAAGCAGATGCCTGGGATTGTCTTGCACATGATCTCACCAGTGTCATTGGCATCCCTTGGACTGCTGAGCAGGTCTGGCACCACTATGTGGACTTGAAGCGTAGGAATAGGGAGCTCTTGGACCAATGGGTCCAAGATGCATGGGTGAGGAATGTCCCAGATGTGCTTAAGTATCAGTATCAATAAGTTTTTTCCAAAGTCCAGCTTGTGTATGTGATGGATAGGTATGCATAAATGTTTTTCTATCTCGTGTACAGCTGCAGATAACAGGGCTGCGAACGTGGATGCCCACGCCAGCAAGCTGCTAAGTCTGAGTCACGAGGCTGGTGAGTACAAATCTAGCTTATAGTATCCAGGGCAAATAAATAGAAAGGAGTAGAATGTCACCTGTCAGTATTTAAAAATAGGTATGGTTTGTACTGAATAAATGTGACATTAGCAGAGTAATAGTGACATACAGGGTATATATCAATAAAAGTGTCAGTACTTGTCAATAAAAGTCAAAACCCTGGACTGTAAATTGTCTAATTAACTAGAATGTAAATGGCACCTATTATAGAAGAGGTGCTTATGGGAATAATAACTTAGTTCTGCAGAAGTCTCAGTTTTGGTGAGAGAGATGAAAGCGCATAACTTTCTGTGTGTTTGGAATAAAGTGTGTTGGTAAGAATTTTGGTCCTGTTATTCCTGTGGAGGTATGGAGCTTATGGTGTGGACCCAGTGAATTGCTTTTCTAAGTTGGTTTTGGTCAAATATACTCGCAATTTCATTTTCATGGTTTTGTTTTAAAAGCCTAGACTGGTTGTGTTTACTTTGGGATGTGGTGGTATGAATCGAAATGTGTGCACTTTCTGCACAGCAACTATAGCTCTGAAAGCAATAAATAATCAAGGCTCAACTGACAAAGATTGTGGAGTTGTAAAACAGAAGATTAACTATATGAAATGTTCCATGTACCAAGATCTGATACCTGATGTCAAATTATGAATACACAATATAAGAACTATCTGCCATGCATGAATATCAGAATTACAAGGTCAGATTGTACAACCAAAGAGATTATTAGGCAGAAAACAGCCAAACAAGAGACAGCAGTTTCTCAATAGCTCATTCTGATGAAACACTACCACTCCTGGGATTCGAACCGTGCCTGTGCAAAAAGTACAGCAAGTTTGTAAGTTGTATGCATAATTTTACCCAGGAATATGTGAATATGTATAAAAACAGTCAGGTAGTGTTAACAGAAATTTCTCCACAGGCCTGCTAGGTAAGAAAACGTATATCTTAGCTGTAAGAAGGCTGTACATATACACTGTGTACAACACACACTGTCCAACCCCAAGGCTGCAAATGACAGCAAGATAAGTACATACACCAAGTAATCTCCTCCAAGAAATGTCCCTCAAGTGTCACATTGTCACAGCTAGTGGACACTGCCAACACCCAGCATGACCGATAGAAATCAAGGCAGTGTATGGCAATAGCACACACACACACACACACACACACACACACACACACACACACACAGTATTAGTGCACATATGTAACCCTGACTATGTGAATATGGGTAGAAACAGTCAGATAGTGTTAACAGAAACTTCCTCCACGGGTCTTTCCAGGTAAGAAAAGGCATAAATTAGCTGTAAGAAGGCTGTAATTATACATTGTGTACAAACATACCACTGCCCAACCCAAAACCATAGGTCGATGTAAACTGAAATAATACCTGGAGAGTAATGATTAGAGCAATGAACATTAAAGTTGTGAGCAATTGAAGCCTATACAGTTGTTAATTGACATATCTCTCTCTCCCCCACCCTATCTGCACCAATAATCTAAACACATAAATCAATGGGTATGTTTTTCACCAAACCTACTGTTGGGACACATGTTCTATTGCTCTACAAATATTTAAACATTTGACTATTAATGTTCTCTGTTCAAATACTATTATCATTGGCCTGTTGCTGTCAATGTAACATGCATGTCGTTATAATGCCCACTGTGGTTCCATATATGCATGTGTTCTATTTGCTATGCAACTGTTCCAAAGCTGTTGTTTTGGGTTAATGGGAATACCTATGCATTCTGTTATAACTAATCCTGGAATGTGTTTTTCATGACTAACCAACAAATGTTATAAAACTGCAACACCATAGCACGTTTGGGAAGGCCGATTCCAGTGGATCCGCCTTGCCCACCTCAAATGGCTGTGGTACCAGGCCCCAGCATGTCTGGGACCTAGCCTGGGACTTCCTCATCTGCTGGTCCTGCACCACCTTCGGGTGGAACTGCATCAGGGGATGGGATTCGTCCCTCACTCTGGGAGCGTGCACAGACAGGACACTGTCACCCAAAGTCAGGTCTGGGGATTGGTGCATAGCAAGCTTCGAAAGGAGTTTGGAGATCTGCTATGCCAGTCTGAAGGCCACGTGGCACATGTTGAGGGTCAGCCTGCCTCTTCCACTAAGTCCCCAGCATAGCCACCTTTGGGGCCAAGAAGGTAAAGTCGTGACTGCCCATGGGTGGGGACATAAGACCCACTGTAGCCATTTGGGGGATCATGGGCATCCAATTCCCAAACACCCTCTCCATCCAAGGTGTCCCCCCCATGTCATATACAACCTCTGTCTGCTGTCTTGTCTGTCTTCCTACCCAAACTACCTCCCCAAACTCCCCCAAAATACCTACTATCCTTCCCTAATATCCCACTCTCACCTTATTAAAAGAAATAAAAGGGGGCAATCTGTTCCCACAAAAAAATGTCTCCCCAGACATAGCTGTCCATTTTGCACATATGTCCACTGGACATATGTAATCTGGTCTAATTGGCTTAACAACACATTACTGTTGTCCTCAACCCCTCTCAGGGGTTTGAGTGTCCAAATTCACCTCCAAATTCTGTACTAATGCGCAACTGTTGCTGTATCAGAAATGGACAGCTATGGACCTTCCCTACATCCACCCTGCACATCCCTAACTATTTGTCACACTGTTTTTCGCTCTGCATGCCCCCATTTTCACCACTCTCCTATTACCCCTTTTGCTTTTCTTTTAAATAAATTAGTGTGGGGTAAGTGGGAGTAAGCTACATTAAGCAAGTTTGCCCAATGCTAAGCGATGCCTACATAGATTAAGCAGTTTTTATTTAACCGTGTGTTGGCATCACTTATCACGCAACCCCACTTACAACTGCCTTAATCACCTTGTCTCCATCAGCCACTGTTCTTCCCAGCAACAAAATAATCAGCCCTGCCAAGACTTGAACCCAGTAGCCTGTACACCATAGTCAGAGCAATTTACCACTACACCATCTGAGATCTAATAATGAATGCTGTGTTTTTCAAATATATCATTCAGTATAGGTATAGAATAGTAGGGAACAAACACTGTGGAATCAGTCATGTTTAGTATATATAAATATACATATATAGATGTGTATGGTGATAGATAAATATTAAAAAGTATATACATCAGATATATGGAGGCATATATTGTCATATAAACATATGTATAGACATCAAAAATGGAATATATATATCAGTATAGATATATGTAAAAGAAATATATCTCTATACATATGCATATATGGGATCCGTCAATATGTTCCAAGTTTCATTACTTCGAACCCAACTTCACAGAGTCCACTTGTTCGAAGTAGTGAAACTTCAAACATTGACTTTGGCAGTCACACTACAGCACAGAATATTCCCTTTTACCCGCTGTAGTGCAATCTCGGAGTTGGTATATTTAAATAGGGGTGTGTGGGGGGTGCAGGGGTGCTTGTTCCCCTGCAAAAACATGTTTTAGTGTTTTTTTTTGGGGGGGGTAGCCCGGGGAACTAGACTTCAGCAAAAGTGCACTTTCTCTGAAGTGTAGGGTCTACTGCTCTATTTTGAAGAAGTGTATTTTCGATGCAAAGCAGTAGATCAGTATATATATATACACACACACATATATATATAATATATATATATATATATATATATATATATATATATATATATATATATATATATATATATAGATATCTTAATGCAATAATTCTGGACAAAGGCTGTCAAAATGGGGGAGCAATGGTCCAAGAACAGGGACATAATGTACGTACTGCAGTTATAAATGTAGATTATTCCTACAGTAACAGGGTTTGTGTCAGCATACATGTCCAGAAGGATTTGAGTTCTGAAACTGAAATGTATGTCATCATTCACAGACAGAAATCCTTACATCATCACTGTGATTTACCACAGAAATGAAAGTAATGATTCTGTGGAACAGAACATACATATGAACAATAATCCTGGACAGTCAAACAATTTGACCAGTCAAGAGGTATGCTCAGAACCTCTTAGTGCAACAAATCTGGAACAAGCCTGACTGGGGGGGGGGGTGTAAAGCCATGAAACTGGGAACATATCCCAAATACTGGAGTAGTTAAGGTGACGCAGTTGATGCAGTAACACCTTCCTGTCTGTCGTACCATATATTGACTGGAATAGCCCAGGTCCAAAACCAAATTACTCCCCACTACTCACTGACATACATCTTCACATCATCCTACTAATGTGTCAGACATACACAACACGTATGGTGGCCAGGCAACAGTACATCTGATAAATATCGGGACATAACATCACAGCAGGCAAACTACACTGAGCTGCTAGGCATGTCACCAAGTACTGTCTAAACTATAGGCAGACTGACAACACAAATCCAATTTTGCTATGGGGGGGGATACACATGTAATTGCAAATATATCAGGCACTACAGGGATGTAACAGCACTGACCAACAGACACCAGCATAATGATGCATACCCAGAACCAATCTCACCACATTCAAAGTAACATACTGGTAAGCCACAGGAACAGTAGACCATATGGACTGTGTGAACAAACTCATCAGCATGTTTGCCACTCACACACTTCCCCTCTATATACTGGCCCAATTCACAGTGTAGTCCGATGCCTGACTGTGGTATGGGATGTGTCTCAGTCTGCACCTACAAACATATACAGCTAATAAAGCACCAGATGCTGGAGCAACATGCAAAGTCAGACAGAGAAGGACCCATAACACTTACATCTACCCCTTCTACATAGGACAAATAACACATTCACAAAACACTGCTACACAATCCTGATAGTATGTCAACAATTTCCAGAAATACACAGTCCTCTCAACTGTACAGAGTCCCACAGAATGTCCTGGCTTCATCCTCATATATAAAGCCTTCTACATGTAACATGTCTGGAGGTCTGATACATCACTGGGATGATATCTGGAATGAAGTCACTATATAATGATGTACTACTCCTATACACTTCATACAACATTACATCTGGACAAAGCCTGACATAATTGGGGGCAGAGGTCCAAACACAGGGCATTATTGACATATTGCTGTCATAAACTGAGAAAGTTGCTGGTGTAATAGGGTTGTTTTAACATATCTGTTCTGAGGAATATGAAGTCAGAAACACACATAGATGTTACTATTTACTGACTGCAATCCTCAGAGTATGCTACTGAATTCCTAAGCCCAAAAAATGTGTGAGTAACGCATCAAATCTAAGAGTCCAAATTCTGGCCAGTCTGTGGATAGCCCTACATTTGGAAGTAATGTCAACCACATAAGACTATCAGACTTATATTCATGCAGAGTAGCCATATCCACACAAACCCTGTCAAATTAGCATTAGTTCAACTGTATAACAGCAATACTTACATTATGTCCCTATGTCTGGAACATTCTCCCCCAGTTTGCTGCAAGAGGTATTCCCTACTACACTCTGTGATGCTGTTTGTCACACGCCTCCATGAAGTACTCCTCCCAGTGAAAGAAAAAGGGCAATGCCCACATGAAGTACTCAGGAATTTGTTTCCATGCTATTGGTATGGGAATGATGCCACAGCTGTTCCACATGCCATTAGCAAGTGCAGGGTTCCAACTGGTGCACAGGCCTTCAGCTGCTCATGAGCATTACCTACTAAAGGCAAGATGCTGCCTATACAAAACAGATGTATATCCTACATCTATCAGAGACAGACAGACACACACACAAACAGACAGACACACACACTGAGACTGATGGAGTATACCAACTGAACTGAAAACAAATAAACACTGCTATGTCAAACAATTAAGCCTGTAATGGAATGTAGTAGGGGGCATGTAAATGTGGAAAATAGGAAGTTCAAAAAATATTATGTCTCAACAGCACATGCTGTACTGATATATTGCTGAGCATAACCTATGGCCATAGCATCTGTGTCTGTCTGCAGTGACATAGAACACAGCTCAGGGCCCTGAGTCACCCCAGGAAAGGATGGCTCACATATGACCACTACTGGAGAGTGTGTGACACAATACCGACTGTAACACTGTTAGGCCACACCCAATACAAATCATACCATCAGTAACTCTGCTACGTCCAGCTCAGACTTGTGCCTCTTTTTTCAATGCCAATGTCTCCAACCAATATAACATAGCTGGTCTGTCAACCCTATTGCAGACCTTCCCTATCACTATTAGTGGTACTTGCTGGCACAAATCACACATGACACTCTTCTCCACCACCCACATCCTGGCACAAATCACACATGACACTTCTCCACCACCCACATCCTGCCAGTAATCATGTCATCACTTCTCCCGCACACTTGCCATTACTCTGAACTGTTGTTCCCAAGTATTTACACCTATCCACCTTTGCAAACTGTACTCTCTGCATCCTCACCATTCCTCCATCCTCCCTCCCATTCATACACATATATTCCATCTAAGTCCTGCTGACCATCATTCCTCCCCCTCTAAACCATGCCTCCACCTCTCCAGGGTCTCCTCAACCTGTTTGCTACTCTCACTACAGACCACAATGTCATCTGCAAACATCACAGTCTAGGGGAACTCCTGTCTGATCATGTCTGTCAAGCTGTCCATTGCCACTGCAAATAAGAAAGGGCTCATAGCTGATCCCTGATGTACTCCCACCTCCACCTTAAACACAGCTGTCACTCCTAATGCAGAACTCACTGCTATCACAATAGCCGTGTACATATCCTGTAGCATTCTTAGGGATTCCTTTGCCACTCCTGACCACCTCACACAATACCATAACTCCTCTCTAGGCATCCTGTCATATAAATCCACAAAAACACAACCCAATTATGTTCGACCTTCTCTGTATGTCCCCCATCAACACTCTCAGAGCAAACATCACATCTGTACTGCTCTTTCCTGGCATGAAAGCATGCTGCTGATCAGTAATCCTCACTTCCCTTCCTAGCCTAGCTTCCACCACCCTTTACCATTACCTCATGCTGTGGCTGATCAATGTTATCCCTCTGTAGTTACTACAGCTCTGCACACCACCCTTATTCTCATAATCAGTACCCAAACACATTTCATCCACTCCTCAAGCATCCTCTTGCTTTCCTAGATTACAGTAAACAATCTGGTTAAATAGACCACTGCCATTTGTCCTAAACACATCCATGCTTCCACAGGTATGTCATCCGGACCAATAGCCTTTCCATTCTTAAACCCTTTCATAGCTATCCTTACTTCCCCCTTGATAATCTGTTGCACATACTGATTCACCATACCCACATCATCCAACCTTCTCACTCTCTCACTCTCATTCAACAGCCCATCAAAGTACTGTTTCCACCTGCTCAACACACTCTCCTCACTAGTGAGTGCAGTTCCACCATTATTCTTTCTCAGCCTTATCTGCTGCACATCCTTCTTAGCTACATGCCTCTGTCATGCCAATTGGTACAGGTCCTATTTTCCATCCTTTGTATCCAGCCTCACATAAAACCCTTCAGATGCCCCATGCTCAGCCTTTGCCACCACTTTCTTTGCCATGCACCCCATCTCCCTACACACCTGTCTACTTTCTGCATCTGTCTGACAATCCCACTTCTCCTTGGCCAACCTCCTTCTCTGTATACTCCCCTGTACTTCCTCAAGCAACCACCACGTTTCCTTGTCCTCTTTCCTCTGTGCAGCTGTCGCACCAAGCCCCGTTCTACTCAATTCCCTTACTAGCTTGAGTGTAGTTACCCAGATATTTGTTAACTCATCACTGCCACCCACTGCCAGTCTTAATTCTTCCCTGAACTCAACCTCACAATCACCCTTTCTCAGTATCCACCATTTGATCTGTAGTGCCGCCCTCACACTCCTCCCCCTCTTCATGATCACCGTTGTCCCACAGACCAACCTTGCTGCCTAACTACACTTTCCCCTGTCACCACTTTATAGTTACCAATACCCTTCAAACAGGCCCACCTGCATAAGAGATAATCCACCTGTGTGTATCTTCCTCCACTCTTGTATGTCTCCCTATGCCCCTCGGTCTTGTAATACTATGTATCCACCACACCCATGTCCAACCTCTGTTGCAAACTCCACCACCATCTCACCTTCTGCATTCCTTTGCTTAACACCATCCTTACACATCACTTTTGCATGCCCTCTGTCCCCTTCACTAACATGCCCATTGAAATCTGCTCCAATCACCACTCACTCACCCATCTTTGGGTACACGCATCACCACTTCATCCAAACACATCAAAGTACGTCTGTCTCATCCATCACACATGCAATTAGTGGAGCATATGCACTAACAACTGTCAACATTACACCATCAGTTCCCAGCATCCTGAACATCACTCTACCCGACACTCATCACCTCCACAAACACTCTTGGCATAATGTTCCTTCAGGTTAACCCCTGCACCATTTCCCCTCCCATACATGCCACAATAGAACTATTTGTACCTGACTCCAATACACACAGCTGTACATACTCCTTCCATCTGGTCTCTGGCACACACAATATATCCACCTTTCCTGTCCAGCATGTCAGCTAGCTCTGTCCCCATACCAGTCATACTCAACATTAACAGTTCCTACCCTCACTGCCACACACCTAGCCTTTCACCTCTCTGCCTGCCATATGAGCATCAGACATCCTCCAGGGCATGTCTGTGAATGCAAAGGCTACTGTACTATCAAATAACATATGTGTTACAGCAATATGAAGAAAGTGTCACTAATTGCGACCCATAGCCCACCATTTATGTGCATTGTCCTACAGATGTCCTGCTCTAACAGGTTGACATGACTGACTGAGCAGCAAGACTGTCATTCCAGTGTGCCATACTGGCATAGAACAGAAATGTATAGCACACATTACCTGTGCATATGTATGGTGTACATGGCTGCCTCATAACAACTGACATGGGATGCAAAATGTCAGGTGAATAAGCTGTACGTGTTGTACACGTGTGTGACCTTAGTTTCTATGCATCCAACAGAGTTACACCTTTACAGCTATGGTTAGTGTCATTGCCCTGACAGAGACAATGGGTAGTATAATAAGCATGATTATTACATTGAAATTGTAGAGGTGGCCAGCTGTGTTCTGACCCTGCATCCATGCCTACTAAAAACAGATATATGACCACCCACATAGCTGTATGGCCTCAGCAATACCTTACTTGTAAAACCTGTCTTCACCAAAGTAGAGAAAACCCCTTTGCTGGAGAGCAGCAATGCACAAAGCACATAATGTGATACTATATTAGTTGTACAGGGAAAAGTAGGGGCAGGCAGCAACTGGGTGACATGGCAACCTTTGTCTGAATGAGCATAATAGGTCACAGGTGGATTACGGTAAGACTAACTATGAGCACAAATTGTACACATCCGCTAAGGGCAATCAAAAGGCCATCTTCACACATGTCTGCAGTCTCAGAGGCACCAACCCAACCCACCCTGTAATGGTGGTCAATCACAACACATACATACACACACACCATAGCTACAGCCAACATGCTGCAGACAGGTTAAGGGCAAACATCACCACCCTGGATCACCAACAGTACATGCACCCCTCCCCTCATCATTATGGATCAGATCCAAACTGCCTAATCAAAGTTGACAAAAGCAAGTCCCCTTGGGGCCTGATAACATTCCTGTCTGCATCCTACATGAACCCAGGCATATGCTTCCAGCTCCATTACACACTGCATGCAAGCAAAGCCTGAGCACCATTGACATCCCATCTGCAAGGTACACTGTCACTGTCATCCATCTACACAAAAGTGAATGATGGATGGTGGTTTATGCAATGTACTGGCCCTCACTGGGGGGAACATGACACATCAGGACCAGGTGTACAATGCATGTTCATACAGTGCTGCCAGGTACAGAGGTATGATGTGTTTGTAAGGGTGGCTAATGATAGTCCATATGCATGTGTTGGCTCTGTAAAGAATTCTGGGCAATGTCTGAGGTCCTGTGATGTGTTTCCCTGTGTATGACCTCCAGGTGCCATGCAGTGGCAAATGCCTTGCATCACTGCAGAGACAGCAGCCATCACAGAGGTTGTAATCTTAAACTATGGTATAATTTCTGGCTGTAGCTGGCAAAATCTGCAGGAACAGACTGCCGTGTCAGATGAGATCATCCACAGAATGAATGTGTTGGGACACCATGGACGCACATACGATCAAGTCAGGCATACAACAACTGACCTGATACGATGTGCCCGGCAAACAGCTGCTGCTGTAGCGAGGGATTGTACTGCTACTGATGGGGGGTGGAGGTCAGCCGCACAGGCCCCATTTATGGCAACAGAGGAGCTCCTTGCCAACCTTGGGGTAGCCTCCACACAAACTCAAACACGGCAAACAGCAGTTGTGTAGGTGGGTGGCACCCTGGCAACAGGCAAGGAGCATCCAGTTAAGGACAAAATGCACATCAATGTAATGAAGTAGCATTTAAACTGTCTTCTACAGCATCTCTAGATGCATATGTCAGTGCAAAATGGATAAGTAGGTGGGGTGCAGTAATGCACACAAGTGCACATCTATGGTTAAGCACAGCAAATTGTGTAATATTATAGTGTGTACTATACCTGTGCAGAAACATAGTGTTCATCTTGTAACAATGCCTAATGTGAATCTGCTGACAACACATCTCCCTCACAACTACATAGGTCCCTCTGGTCTGCACATGGGACTGCAGCCTGAACCCAGTAAGTATGAGGCATCCCTGTTGTGGCTCATCAGTACCTCAGGCATGCTAAAGTTAATGCATGTGACCACACACACAACTGTTACACTATGCCATTTGGCAATATCTGCATGTTCACCTGTGGTAGTGTTTACTGCATTGCATCATGGTTGTCATGACAGGGGCCTATCCTCCAGGAGAGGTCACATATTTGTAGCATACATCACAACCTGTCATTGCAGGACACCTGGACAAAGGCCCAAAACTAGGGTCATATTGTAGAAATTAGTGGTATGCAGTGCATATAAATGGTGTGCACAGCTGTTAGAATGCCAGGTATGTGTGATATTCAAAAATGAGAGCACACTAGACAATTTCAGAAGACTGCCAACCTTTCATTTGACCTATAACGTGTACATTTCAATTGTAAAGCAAACAAATCTGTTAGGAGAACAGTAATGACACATAACAATAGTACAACCCAGATGCACATGTGTGCACAGGCTGAAGCTAGTACTGTGTTGAGGCAGCTTTTGATATAACTACAGCAGTACATCATATTGGGTACACAACAGCCATCAATTACAGAGACTCTTTGATTAACAGCAACAAATGGTCAGCTGTCCTACAAGGGTTATCCTAACATATACCCAGTTGCCTGCTACAGCAACAGCCATGGTTCACATACAGCTGATAAAGCTGCTAAGGGAACACATGTTTGTGATGTATCAGCCTGGAGAAAGGTACCCAAACATTTCCACAGCATTGCACATACCATGGAACACAGTGCAGACAGTCATCAAAAGGTGGTGAAAATATGGGGCTACAGTGACATTGTGAAGGAGTGCACATCCCACCAAAGTCTATTTGAATACAAGACCAAAACAGGCCAAGGAGACTGCCAGGAGCCCTACAGCAACACTGAAGGAGTAGCAGAAATCTCCATCAAGTACTGGGTGTGTACTACATGTCACAACAACCTTCCATGGTCTCCATATGTTCTGCTTACAGGGTAGGGTTGGAAGATGGCAGAAGTTTCTCACACCAAACCATATCCAGGCCTGGTGAAATTCTGAAAACAAAACATCGGGTCTCCTAAAAGCAAGTGGGAAAATGTGTTATGGTAATATGGGACCATGGTTGTACTCATTGGCCACAATTCTGACAGGTGTGTTTGGCACAATATCACCACTGCACATCACCACAACACCCCTCCACAGTAAAGCATGGGGATGACAGTGTCTTGATTTGGGGTTGCTGTTCACAAGCTGGAACTGGGGCTGCAGCTACGTTAGAGGGGATTATGAACAGTTCCAAACACTGGTCCCTTGTGGCTCCAAAACATTCTGGTGTCTGCCACATAGCTGTGGATGATGAGGAATTCCACCTTTCCACACAACAATGGCCCAAACCATACATCCATATCAACAAAAGGATGACTTCAACAGAACACATGCAATGTTCTGCACTGGCCGAGTCAGAGCCCACACCTACATCCAATAGGATATATGCAGGGTGACCTAAAGAGGGCAGTGCATAGGGGATGCCCTTGCAATCCGACATAGTTGGAGGTGTTTTGCAAGGGAGACTGTGCAAACATTGGCAAGCCAAGATGTGCCATGCTGATAGACACCTTCCCGAGAGGACTGCATGCTGTGATTAACTCAAAAGTTGCTTTAACAGAGTATTACTTTAAGGGTGTGCACACTCATGGAACCAGCCTATTGTACCTATACCAGTTACCAGATGTTACCTGTAACTGATGTGTATGTTTTTCATTTGGATTGCACAGGTCATATGTCATATGAAATTATGGCAATGTTATGACCTTATTTCTGAGGTCTCATGTGATATATCATGAAAACCTGGCATGTTAACAAGTGTGTGTACACTTACTATATCCACTGCAAGCTTGGGAAGTTATTTGAGGAACCAGCTTTGTTTTAAAATACATGTACTGCAGGTTATGCAGTCTGCACCTCTAATTATGACATTACTTAGTGGCACCAACCCACAGGCCAATCCAGTAATGCATCAGACAAACACAGGAGTTATGAGGAACAGACCAAACATATGAGCCATACATGTAGACATTCAGCAAAACTCTGTACAGTTGGGGGTATGTTCTGTAGGAGTTGCCACAGTGCTATAGAGGTGAACAGCAATAATTTACATGGGTGCAGTGTGTGCTAGGTGAAGGGCCTTCACCTACCAACATCACTCACGTATCCCAGATGTGTGTATTTAGTAGTAATGGTAATTGGAAAGGGCTGCATTGCATGATGCTGAGGGTCTGTCCAGTGTGTGTATGTTATTGTTTGACTGTGTTCCATGAATGCCCCCCGTTGGCTAATGTGAGGTCTGCATAATGCCTTTGAGGCACCTCACATGTGTGTGTGTGTGTGTATATATGTGTGTGTATGTGTGTGTATATGTGTGTACTAGCAAATCTTATAGTGCCAGTAGT
Source organism: Protopterus annectens (assembly GCF_019279795.1). NCBI lineage: Eukaryota > Metazoa > Chordata > Ceratodontiformes > Protopteridae > Protopterus > Protopterus annectens. The sequence goes on from NC_056743.1 coordinate 1,368,693,636, forward strand.
GATTTACATATGTTGTTTTTCCCTCACAGATGGACACGGTGGCTGCGGTCCCTCCCGCTGTGATAATGATGTCAGTGTCTCTGCAGAATCTGACCATGATGATACTCATACTGAGGCACATGTGGGGTTGTCAGGGGCTGATACTATGCCATCAGTTGGCATCCCCACTATTGTCAACTCCATCCCCACACACAGTCACAATGCCCACACATACCCCATCACAAGTGGCCACAGATAATGGACAGTTGGTGGGTGGTGGCATGGAACACACTACTGTGGTGACTATGGCAAGTGAGGGTGCAGGCACTAGCCATAGCCAGAGTGCTGGTAAGGTCCCACACAGGCAGATAGACAGGGGTGCTCAGAGGAGGATTTCAGCCCATCATGCCCCTGTTGCAAGTGCCACAGCAGCCATCACCAGACACATGTTTCAGGCTGTCATGGGGGCACAGGCATGTAATAAACGTAATGCCAGATGTATACGCAGGGTCATGGATGAGTACATCCCTGGTGTTCATGGCAATATGAACTCACTGCAGCCATCTGTAACCATAATGGGGTCATGTATAGAAGATTGAAGGAGACCTTGGCACTCCTCAACAGTGGAGTATCTGTACCAGAGTATTTGGCAGACACTGGCCAGCAGCCATGTGGCTGTAGGGCAGCACTACAATCAGTTGACGGTCTATGTGGCCATGCACCATCACATTCCCATGCTGACAGTACCACCAGCACTAGTGAAGGGGATGTGCTCTCCACACCACGATGCAGCAGGCCATGGGCAAGTGAGCCTAGCTGGTCCCAAAAGGGATGTGGATCCAGCAGGCAGCAGTCACCAGCGGGGAGTAGTACTGCATCTGGACTCAGCCCTGGTGGTACCGATGATATTCTCAACAGACCCAGTTCCCATGTCCATGGTCAGAGATAGTAAACTGTACATCTTGCCAATGTATGGCCCACAGCTGTCTAAAAGACTCCTGTGTAGGGCTCCCACATGGAGTGACTGTGTGCATACAAATGCACACACACATACATCACCATCAGAAAGGTCACCTCCACACACACACACACACACACATACCACACTTGCACTGCCCATTTAATGGACAACGCCCCCCAAACATGCACACAGGATGTCAACCACATGGCCCAGCCTAGGCTTCTGCAAACCCACAAAACACCCTGTACATATAATACCTGTGCCGCATCCTTGCCATCCATGCCATCGATGCAGGTACATGCTTATATGAGTCTGATGCACAGGGTGACTTTAGTAGAGTGTAGCTATTTAATGCTGTGTAAGGTGCTGTCATCTATGCTTCTGCAAACCCACACAACACCCTGTACATGTGATATCTGTGTCACATCCATGCCATCCATACCATCAATGCAGGGACATGCTTATATGGGTCTGATGCACAGGGTGACTTTAGTAGAGTGTAGCTATTTAATGCTGGGTAAAGTGCTGTCATCTGGCATTTGTAATGGGTAAACATGTGTGTGTGTGTGTGTGTGTGTGTGTGTGTGTGTGTGTGTATCTTTTCAGCCATGTTGCATTATTGGTGATAGTAACACTGAGCAAATGTTTTCTCACATGCTGTATTCTGTTTGTGTTCCAGTTGTCTGTGTGTCAGCAGGATGGGGCCCTGCAAACATCACCAACAAGGGGTATTGGCAGTGTAGTAACACATCAACCACATCATTGTCTGGATATAGCTGTATCTGCACACATTTCCCCAGGTCTCTGTAACAGTTCTTGCATGTGCCTCAAAGCCTATAGGGCTGGGGGGTTGTATCTCAGTCTATGGTGGTTGAAATCAGCTTTAGTGTAGTGGCACACACACACACACACACACACACACACACACACACACACACACACACACACACACACACACACACACACACACACACACGTGCATGCACAGGATCACAGTTGCCAGTGTTGTGATTGGAACCCCTACTGATCAAGTTGTGGTACCACACTATTATGCGGTTATTGCAGGTGGTACAGCACTACTAGTGTGATGAGTGTTACAAGGTACTTGTAAGGTAAATAACATCACATGGCCTTGTGGAGTATGACAATGGTGGCTGTATTGAGTGTGTGGTACTCATAATAGTTTCACATACACGTCTACACACTCGCAACCAGTGCTATACACACCAATGCACATTAACACACACACTTGCCAGTACTGACATTAGCAGACCAACCTATCTTGTTATTCATACCATACTATTCCATACTGTTGCGCAGGGCTTATAGGGCTGAAGAGTGTGTACAGATACCTCTATGGCTAATATGAACAGCAGACCTTATACAGTAGACTTAGGAATGTGCACTGTGTGTACCATGGCATAAAATATGAATCCGTGCCCATCCAATGGATGTCATTTGCACACAAACACACACACACACACGATACTCTTCTCTTACATACATTTTCCAGAACTGGGAATAGAACCTCTACCTATCTATTTATTGCTACTATATTGTTACCCATTTATCGCCTGCACCATGGAGGTTCTGGGGTCTCACTTGTCCAAAGGTACTTCTAATGACTCATGCTCAATTAGTAGCATCCTTAAACTAAAGAGCTTGCAGAGATGAGTCATTCTTTGTCAAACACATATTCTTTAGGTAATGGTTGAATTACTTAAAATAACTTTCAATGGTTTTATATACGCATCTTGTGGCTGTTGTTGTTGATGTGTTTATATTTTTAAATGTGTCGACTTATCTTGATGTTCTATTTCTGGTTATTAGTAGTCTTCACTTTAATTTGAAATTATGCTTGTTCGAGCAGAAAGTAGTAATGCAATTGGTGAATGTTGATCACCTGTTTTAGTTAAAAGGAAGTTTTTTTTACTGCTGTAACTGTTTCTGAAGAAGTTTGCTATCAGGCTGATGAAAAGCGCTTAAAACAGTGGAATAAACAGTGTTATTTGACTATTTTCAGACTGTGTTGCTGATTTCTCGAATCTGTTTTGGATTTATGTACTTCTAAGGTGAGAGACATCACCAGGACTTGCAAATTATAACAATGAGTGCTGTACTGCATGAGAGAGACCACAAAATACTGTAACCTACACATATACACAATAATACACACACATTTGTCAGGACTCATATTAGAACACCCAGCTATGTGGTTATTGGTATTATAGTGTTATGCAATTACCGCACACATCACAGAGCTTATAGCTTGTAGAGTGTCCCAAGGTACCTATATATAGTGAATAACATCTACAGCACTTGTAAGGTATGGCAGTGGTAGTTGTACTGGGTGAGATGGGCCACCAACTACTTTCACCCACATGTTTAGACACTCACAAACACTTTGAGACACTCTAATGCACACACACACACACACACACACACACACACTTTTGACAGTACTGAGATCCATGGGTTCAAAGAGTCATAGGTGTGTACATGGCAAATGGCCATGCAGGCTTTACAAAGATAGCCCATGGGAATACACTGGCATCATTCCTCCTGACGATATTCCCCAGTGTGTCTGCTGACCATAGTCACTGGGGTGATCCCCAGGGTGGATATTCTATTCCCCATCCACTCCTCCTGATTTCTCCTGAAGAGGGCCAGTGATGTGCTCAGCTTGACATATATGAGGTGTCTATTCCATGGCATGGCCAGTCTCTGGGTTGTGAACCTGTCCCTCCAGCATGTCCTGTTGATTGTGAGGATGGGGTTAAGGTATATGGGGCATGCTGTGTGGACAGATTGGTTTCCTCAGCTGTAGCATTCCTGACAGGGTTGGGTCAGACTTGGCTGTGTATGTCAGGCAGAGATCGCACTTAAGTAGCCCATACGAGACAGAGATTCATTGCAGTTGGAGTCTGTCCATATGGGGCAAGTGTGTAGTACCTAAGATCCTCTTTGTGAGGAACATTTGCAGCCTCTCCTGTTGTTGCTGGTGTCCAGTGGGGTACATGACAAATGGGCCATAGTGCACATTGATTGGCCTACTGAGGTGTGTGTACAGGGAAACCCTGTCCTTTTACTTCCTGGATTCAACACCCCGAGTCAGGAGAAGCAACACATGAAAGGACGTTCTGAAGACAGTGGTACTGTGGTGGTCACCATAGAGCTCACTGTCAACCTGTGTTCCCAGTTCTGTTATACCAACATCAATGTTCAGTGGACTACCATCAATGTATTACTTTATGGGAACCCTGTTGTACCCAAAGGGGATGGAGGAAGATCAGCTGGCATTGAGCTTATTTCCAGGGTTCTGACAACAGTCATAGTTCTCAGAGAGGCCTTTGTGAAGGATGTCAACCTCACGTGGTGGGTAATAGCACTCACCTTGTAGTCATCTGCAAACATTGTCCACCAGGGCGCCTTTGTATTGGGCTGGTCCTCAGAGGTGTGGATCCCAAACATGAAGAAACCCAGGTCCACAACCTGTAGGATTCTACCCATGACTGTTCAGCAGTCTGATATGGAGTCTGGTTTGCAAGCCACCTATTGATGTAGGTGTAGCTGCCTACCTGACTGTGTTTGTGTATGGTTCCTGAGTGGGGAGTGATATCCAAGGATTAGATGAGCAGCCCATCTTGTTATATATTCCATACACATAGTTATTGCACATGTCATTATGCTTATAGGGCTACAGGGTCTACAGGTCCATCTACAGTGGATGACAACTGTGAGCCTTGTAATGTGGACACTGGGACATGTACTGGGTTGGCAACAGCAAAAAGTAGAAAAACCCATCCCTCAGTGAATATGGTTCTCATACAAACACAATCCCCCCACAGACAGAATACTGTTCAAACACACACACACACACACACACACACACACACACACACACACACACACACACATGCACACACTTGCTCAGACTGAGATTAGAACCCCTACCTATTTATTGCTACTACAGTGTTATGCATTTATTGCACTTGCCATGGAGCTTAGAGGGTGAAGGTTGTCCAAAGGTACTTCTAAGGTGAGGAACATCACCAGCCCTTGTAAAGTATGGCAATGGGTGATGTACTGAGTGAGGGGTGCCATAAAAATACTTTAAACTACATATACACACTTACACACACTTGACAGAACTGGTATTAGAACTCCTGCCTAACTAGTTATTTGTACTATAGTATTACACAGTTATTGCATGCACCACAGAGCTTATGAGGCTAGGGCCTGATGAATGGGACTCCTAAGGTGACTGATATCTGCAGGACTGTTAAAGTGGAGAAAGGGGAAGTGTACAGGGTATGAATGGACCCAAAAGATTTAACTTGCAAACACACACACACACACACACACACACACACTAACATTTGCCAGGACTGAGATTAAAATCCCTACCTAACTAGTTATTTGTACTATAGTGTTACACCTTTATTGCAGGTGCCACAGAGCTTATAGGGCTGAAGCCTGAGGAAAGGGACTTCTAAGGTGACAGACATCTTTAGGACTGCTAAGTAGGGCAATGGGAAGTGCACTGGCTGGGGAAGGCCTGTTCATTCCAAGATCCTACTGACATTTCTCTAAGTGTATGAGCATGCCCAGTGTTCCAGTGTGACATTCTATAGTACATGTGGGACTCCATTCCAGGGATTGTTGTACTCCAGTCTGGTTTGTTTTGTGCTACAGCCATACCTTTCAACCTGTTGGTGCAGGATATCTGGTGATAGCCTATTAAAATGGGGGGACAATGGGCCATACAGTGATTGTGACTATTTGTCTCAGTAATGTATGGGTTGCTAGGGTTACAGGGCTTGTTTTAGCAGACATCTGACATATATGCCATTTGACACTGTCATATATTGTTTCAGTACCTTGTGACATACCTCCTCAGATCTTCACAGTGATTTACCAGAGGAATACAGGCTGGATGATGCACAAACCAGGATTATGGGCCAAATGCTATGCATTCTTGCACAATCCAGCCTGTTGAGAGGTGTGCCTTCAAGCAATTGACTGATGGTGCTGTGGAAATGGTCCAGCACCTTGGTGATATATTACAATGGTAGAATCTCTGTGCATTTCTGTTCCGGCCTGGTCTGATTTCCAATTCACAGTTGGGTAATACAAGTCAGATAGGATCAGGGTGACAGGCAGACTCCAGATAGATTTGTAGGGGATAAGATATGTGGGTGTGTCTGTGTGCTGGGTCAGATATGTTTGCCTATAGCTATGAGTACTTTGCATAGAGGGTCTTTTATCAAAGGTTAACTGGACTTGGAGGGTCTTGTGTGTGTGTGTCAGACTGTTTGACCAGTCTGGAAGTGTGTGTTTGTGTCACATATATGTATGGCTCACCTCATTTTGCTAGGATCGCAACATTTTGGGGTTGGGATGTTGTATAGGATGAGTCATAAGGGAAGGGTGTTACTTCCTATGGCTGTGGGCCAGGGTTCTGTGGGTGCAGACATGTCACCGTCTTCCAGGGTTAGGACTTCCTGCATGTTTAGACTCCTAGCCCTGCCTGTCGATTGTACAGAGTATCACAGAATGTCCACATCCATGACTCATATATCTTGTTGGTTACCCAAACAAGTGTGGTTTTCAAGGAAAAGTGTTTTGAAAGTCACTCAAGGTTGAAGTCAGATATTACTGACAGTTGACATTGCAGTTTCAGAATTCGTACCCATCAGACATTCCATGCTACTCCAATCATTCCATCAACTTTATAACATTATTAGATCAGTATTTCAAAGGTGTCCTTCTCTTTGGACCTTTTTCACCCCATTATTCATGGCTTTGTTCAGATTTCTGGCTCTCTGACACTGGCAGGTTTTCTCCTAGCAGTTGGCAGCATGGCCTTTCTTTGGATTTTGTAGACTGAGTTATGTTGGTGTTATGGACCCCATGACACTCCCTAACAGGGCACTGTGAGTGAGGCATAGACATTTGCCAGAGGCCTGTAGGTCAGGTGTGACAGATGCAGGCCATCTGTAGCAAGGCAGTGCATTTTGATGAAATGTTCCCAGGTTGCCGGCAGTGGACAACCCTGGGATGGTACCAGTAAGTTGACTGTGGGTGTTACTGACAATTGCTGTTTTTGCTGAACCATCACTCTAGTTGATGGCTGTATGTTGCTTAAGGCTAGGAACATGTTACTGCATTTGTATGGGACTATGGGGGGGGGTGAGACATCTGTACACAATACACATTTGCAGAGACTGTGCTGATATATGCTTAACATTTTGGTTCCAGTTAGCATAGTGGTGTGTCCTACCTTTGAGACTACAGGCATAACAGTACTGACCACAGGTCAGATTGTTCTGGCATAAACATTTGTAGTTTCAGACATCTTACCTTTCAAAGCCATACTGCCACTGCCAGACCTGCTGTGATATCACTGTGTAAAAGTCTGTAGGTGAGGATTTCATGGATGCCGCCATTTGGGAGACTTTGCCAGATATTTCTGTATGGTTTTCTACAGCTGCTCTGCTAAGTGAGGGGTATGGGACTCCCACTTTGACATCCATACATGTGACCTATGGCCCCCCAGTTATTTGGATCACCACATATACTGCAGTGGTATTTGTCAACTAGGGTGGTACTGCATGGTGTGGGTAGGCCAGTACTGGGAATACACTTTCTGCTGTCCAACAGAGCTGTCAGTTTTCTGCTGCTATCCCAGTAAGCCACCCCATTCCCTTGCATGCTTGATTCAATACCATGGATATGCTATCAGAACATTCCACTCCATTCATTTATTTTGCTAAGGAGACTGACTTGCCTTGTGCATGAGGCTGTTATGAGGATGGTGCTTGAGGGCTGACTATGTTGGATGCATGCGATACACTGCTTATACATGGTAAAGTATAGGTGGTGTGATGTTTGGCATCCATTTTACTATGTGCGCAAGTCAGAGAGAGAGAGAGATCAGTCCCTGGGGCCCTACTGTGTCAGAGTATGTGGTACGTGTTGCGTCTTTGCCAAGGACAGGCCATACTGGGCATGCCTCCATCTGCCTACAGGGGCAGGCTCAATGTGTTCCTCCTCAGAGTCTCTCTGTGCCTGTGGAGACCTTGGCAATGGTGGAGAGTTGTGTGGCCATTCCCCATTTTGTTCCTGCTGCAGTTGTTTTCACAGGATCATATTTTGTAGCATGGCACATGCTATGAACATGTGTGCACATGTGGCTGGAGAGTACTGCAAGGCTCCACCAAATATGTCAAGGCAGCAAAACCGGGACTTGAGCATCCCAAACACATACTCTATAATGACCCTGGTTTGTGAGTGTGCCTCATTATGGCATTCTCGTGTGGGTGTGTGTGCATTTCTGATGGGTGTCATAATCCACGGCTCCAGTGCATAGCCAGCATTCCCCACCAGATGGCCATATGGGATGTCCCCAATGGAAAACCCCCGTTACAGCTCTGACGAATGCCAGATGTGGGAGTCATGATAGCTTCCAAGGCTGAAAGCACACACATTCATGTTAATGCCCTGGGCATCGCACACAACCTGGCAGTTGATGGAGTGGAACCCCTTGCGGTTTATGTAGACCCTACCCTGGTCACCGGGTGGTGCTTTGATGTAGATGTGCATGTAGTCTATGGCAACCAGTACCTCCAGGTATTCTGCTACATGGTGGAAGAGACGCATATTGCTGGTCCTTTCCTCATGGGTGCTGGAGAAGTAAATGTGCTCAGCGGCATGTAGTAGCATGGCATCCAGGAACTGGTGAAGTATCCTGCATGCTAATGCCTGTGAGACTCCCATGATATCCCCAGTTGCTCTTTGGAAAGTACCTGTAGCTAATATTTCTACCTGACATAGTAGCTGTCACTCAGACATGGCTAAAACCCCACATTTCTGACTCCAAAATCCTTCCCCCTGGGTTTCAGGCCCTCAGACATGACCGCCAAAATAGGAAAGGAGGAGGAGTGGCCTTAATCTTCTCTAGCCTACTCTCCATCACTCCCTACCAAAATCCTATTCCTCAATTCAATAACGCTGAACTAGTCATAGGAATACTCAAACTGAATAACTATCATTTGTGTTATGGCCCTCTATAACCCCCCCCCCCCCAGAAACAATACAACCACCCTAGAAGAAATTCTTCTATGGGCCTCAACTAATATTAAGCTTGAAACTTACATACTAGGAGATGTAAACATTGACTGGAACAAAATCAATACCAATAATCCTTCCATAGCAATCAATCTATTCAATTTCATTCAGCTTACAAATGTCATCACCAGACCTAATAAAAACAACCCCCCAGGCAACACACTTGACTGGATCCTAGTATCTCGCCCAAATAAAATCACACACACAGGCATCTTACCAGACTCCATCAGCGACTACTTACCAGCCTTCATCCATAGAGCAACCCCCTCCAATCCTCACCTACACCAATATATTCATACAAGAAACCTTACTAACTTTAACCCCACAACTTTCTCCAATACACTCAATCTTGCAAACTGGGACAATCTGAAAACTCTCCCCCTAGACAATGCTGTGGAACTCTTCAACTCAACCTTCTTAAATACCCTAAACTCCCAAGCCCCACCAAGAACAAAACGTATAAAGCCCAATTCCGCCCCATGGCTAATTAAAGACACCAAATCACTTATGCATCTAAGAGACAAGACCTGGAAACTTTACCATAATAATAAGCACCCTGACACCCTTCTTAAATATAAGCAATTCCATAACCTTGCCAAAAAACAAATTATATAGGATAAAAAAATCTTACTATACCAAACTCCAGTCTAATCATTCCAAGAACCCCAAATTCTGGAACTCCATCAACTCTCTCCTCAACCCAGGTACCAAAAATAATCCCTGCCCTGACACCACCAAACCTGACATAGAATTAGCTACTCTATTAAAGTCCTTCTTTACTAACTCTATAGCAGAACTCACCAAGACCTTCCCAAACAACCCCTCCTCCCAACTCAAACCCTCTACCCAACCCTCCCTCCCTAACGCTCCTCTCATATTTCATATTAAACCCATCCCCACCTCATACATAAAAAAAAACTTCTCTCTAAGCTTAAGCCTTGCTCCAATGCCCCTGTCAATATCCCCTCACTCTTTCTAAAACTGGCAGCAGACAGCATTGCCATCCCCATCAGTATTCTTATTAATAGATCCATACAGGAGTCATATGTCCCCAAACTGTGGCATGCAGCCTTCATCCTACCCCTCCACAAAGGAGGCAAGAATGATAACATTTCTATCTTCCAACCCATAGCTATACTCTACCCAATTTGAAAAATCCTTGAGAAATGTATCCACCTCCAGCTTATGCTTTTCTTACCAACATCCAACTCCTCACCCTCACACAACATGGTTTCCATCCTGGCCATAGCACAACAACTGCTCTTCTCTCTTTCCTTGATATAGTAAGCCATGCCCATGACTCAGGTGACCTTGCATCTCTCCAAGGCTTTTGACACAGTCTCCCATACCCATTTCCTAAACCACCTCTCTAACCTTAATCTCTCTCAAAATACCCTTGTCTGGATCAACAGCTACCTCTCTGACAGATCTCAGACTGTGAAATGGAAAACTGGCATCTCATCCTTCCTTCCTACCCCAACCAGGGTACCCCAGGGATCCATATTCAGCCCAATGCTCTTTAATATATTTATTAATGATTTCCATGCAACCATTCTTAACACTAAAATTGTACAGTACGCAGATGACTCAACTCTAGTCTGCTCTGCTTCCAACCTTCCCAAACCCCAAACAAAAACTCAAACTGCCTTCTCAACTACTGAGAACTGGATGCTTCAAAATCACCTCTCTCTGAATGCCAACAAATCTAAAATTCTACTATTCTCTCCATCAGAATCCCTCCATCTTGACAAAACCTCTTTCAATATTATCAGCCATGCCATCTCCGCTATAGAAGTTGTTCCTTTTGCTAAACTCCTCGGGGTTACTATTGATGAACATGTAAAATTCGACACTCACATTCAGCTAAATATTAAGAAAGCATATCAGAAACTTGGCATGCTGTACAGAAACTCCCACTTTCTATCCCCTACTACAAGACAGACACTTGCCACTACCTACTTACTACCGTCACTATTGTATGGTACTCCCCTACTAACCAACCTATCTTCCTCTATTTCCTCCTAACTGGAGATCTGTTACAATAAAATCTCAAAATGTGCCACTATATCCAAATACTCCACCCACCACTGCATGTCTCTCCACCTGCTGAATTGGCTAGAGCTGCCCAACTACCTTGACTACCTCCAGCTCACTATAGCCCACAAGCTAATCTTTAAACCCACTAAATGCCCAGCTCTAACAAACATCCTACCATCATACATCCCACACAGAACTCTAAGATCTGCCCACCAAAATCTAATTTCTGTATACAAACTAAACCGCCCAGCTAGTCAGCTTCTCCTATCCTTTTCCTTAGCCAAAAAGTGGAATTCTCTCCCTCCTTCTCTAAGAACCTCTGAAAACTTGGAACAATTTAAAACCCAGCTCCATTCCTAGCTCTCCCATAATTGGAAATGCAACTGTACTCCACCCACCTAACCTGCTTATTACATTATTGCACTCGTACTTAATGTACTTCCCACCTTTATTCTCCCCTTTCCTGGGATGAATCTTATTTACTGCCATCTTACAATGTTAAGTTGATATACCATCCACTGATGATTTTCAACCTCTGTACAACTTAAACCCTGTAATACTTCTTCTCTCTAATCTGTCATCATGTAAGTATGTAATGTATATTCATCTATTTTGCTATTATACTTTGCTTAGTTCTACTATGTAATCTAAAAATTTGCTTAACTGTACTATTTTTACTCCCCAGGCCTCCACTGAAAACAGGTTCCTTGAGCCCAGTGGACCTCCCCGATCATCAAACTGGAAACAAATAAATAAATAAATACATACATATTCTTAAGGCTAAGCATACCTTCATATCCACTGGGGTTGGTTCCCCTCTGTTGGTTCTGGGTCTGAGGCAAGGCCGACACAGCTCAACAAGTTGCTGAAGTATCTCCCTATCCACCCTGTAGCACTCTATCTCCAAATCATGTAGCCCCTGGTAGGTTACCCTGGGTCTGAACACTCTTCTCCTTCTCTTCTGTCCGAGTTGGTTGTCAGCATTATCCTCCTCACCACCCTCAGCATCTAGCACACACTGATCGATCAGAGTAACAGCAGCCCCTAACATATTTTGTTAGTTTTGTCAGTTTAAAATTCCCCCAAATGTGTACACCAGTGGTGTAGAGTTTGTGAAAAAAAAAACAGACTGAAAGGTGTTAGCATAGTTTATAGTAGTGTGTTGGGCTGTTGTCTTTGTAATTGGTTAATTCTGATGCATTCCACCTGCCAGCTATGGTAGTTCTCCTTGATTGCCTTTCTACTGCTGTTTCTCCTTCCCATTTCCTCTCCACTTAAGCCCCAATACACGCCACACATACCCATGTGCTCAATTGTAAACAGTTCTGCTCTTTCCTGTTTTTTTTTTTTGTTTTATTTTGTTTTAGGCCCACATTTAGCTAAAGTAAATAGTTTTAAGCAGAACTGCCCCTCCCTGGATGCGTACACGCTCTTCATTTCATGGAATAACAAAATACAGCCTCAGACACACCCCCTTCCTTAGCTGTGCTTAGAGGCCACTGAGCTCCAATGTGCTTACAGCAAGCATCACAGCCCCTTTTCATGTTAGCTGCTCCTCCTCTCTACATGGTGGTGTTAGAGCACCTACACGGTTAGGTGCAGTCTGACACTTAGAACAAATTAGTGATACAGTGTAAATCCCCTCATTTGCATACACCACTGCCTTACTCCATAGTTACCACACGTAGACTGGGCCTTTCCCCTTAGCAATCACTATTCCCTGGTATTGTTTTAATTCTGCACGCCATTGACTATAATGACAAAAAATGCAGATTTCTGTAAAAATGGACCCCCCCCTTTTTTTTTTATCTTCAGCACGATCCCATTTGCGCGCCGCTGACCTATGCTTAAATGGCGGAGATTGGCCAAAAAAAAAGTTTTATTTTAAAAAATTGAAATTATTTATCATGCCAATGGCCATGTATTTAGCCATTGGCATGCCTACTAGATATAATACATGCTTTATTATGAACTGTCATGCCTCCATTTTCTAATTTGCAGAAATGTGTTCGGCTAGTAACTGAACACATTTCTGCATGGACACCTGCCTGCTTGCTGAATTGCTAGTTCACCTCATTTGCATGGTTTTCACCAGAAAATTAGGTAATTAGCATTAGGCAGTGGTGTCCGTGCAGGAATAGTGCTGCCAAGTTCATGCAGGTGAGATCAGCTGTTTGCTGAATCACTCGGCGGCCATATTCCATGCAGCAGCTGCTGCACTATTCCTACACTTAGTGTAGGGTTTAATGAATCCTGGGGACAGTATTGCCATGTGTATAATGACATAGCAGACACAGTGAATGTGGTAGTTTCGTCAAGAAAGCAAAAGTTTATTTGTATTAGCACTCAGAATACTGCTAATACAATTGTGTCATAGGAAGGTTTTCCCAGCAACAAACATCTACTATGTGGTCATAAATGTTTGTGTTGTGAAAGGTTAGACATACATTTTAAAAAGAGCAATGATGAACAACTGACTCAACTAGACCTCTTGAAGAGACTGCTTCAAGCCTGGATAGAAGTTGTTTTAGTATTTTTCTTTATAAATTTGCAGGCAGTGTTTAGGAGACAATGACATTCCTGTAGCATTCTACTTTTTAAATGATCCACATTTTTCAGCTCTAATTTGATTGCTCTCTGTACATCATTTATCTATAATATGTTTAGAGACTTTAATGACTTTAGTCAATGATGCCACCCCCCAACAGTGTTTTGACTTTAAAGGAATCCTGACAGAAAGGTATCCCAATAATTCTAGAAATGTATGTCAAAAAGTGGTGGAATAATGGCCAATGATGGTTTCCTGGTGCTGCACCTCTTAGGGCTTTCAGTAATGCAGTTTTGTTGAAATAACACACATAATTCTTTACCAAAGTCAGGCTTATCTGCCTCAGTATCTTTGAATGTTTGCTCCACTTCATCTGGTCTAACAAATGCTAAAGCTGGAATTTTTTAACATAAATGTAGTGTTAGTTCCAAAATGAGTAGCTAAATATAATTTTTGCACTTGATACCAAATAATCTGGCAAAGATAAAATCATCAGGCCTAAGCACAGGTGTTTGGCAAAGTTCTCCTAATACTATTGACAGCTGCTTTCTCAAAATCAGATAAGGTCATAATAGGCACAAGTTGCTTGCCACATAACTCATGTTACATACTCCAGAATTTGCCATGACACATTTCAGATTCAGATGGCAGTATGGCATAAATCAATGGAACAACGTTCATACATTCCTCTGTACCTATATTACCATGCATGGTGTACACCTGCTTGCATTCAGATGTTGATGGGGGAGAAGAGCAGGATTACAAACTTGCAGTTGCTATCAGTACATCACTGTCTGTGCTATTTTTCCATGACATATTTTTAAAGAATCACATTTAATTGGCAACATCTGTGGTGTTAGCTCGTAATACCAATTATATCTCTTACATTACTTTTGCATACTGCTTAACATACTTGCTGCACTGTTTATTTCAATGCAGTTGTATTAGGTAACTGCGTGACAATGCAACTGTGATGTACTGTCTAAAACTCGTCCTACTTTTTTTTGCTGAAAAGATTTTCAAGTCTGCATAAACTAAACCACTGCTTGTGACTTCCTGCTGGGTGAGGAAAGTAAACCTACATTTTTTGTCTGTGACTAATATAGCTCCTTTCTGTTTTACCCACTCCATTTTTCTGTTTTAAGAAATCTTCTTGGTCTGATGTTTTTGTTCTATGTGAGGCGTAGACACTTCTAAGATGCATATTTCACATGTTTTTGCATTGGTGGCCCTTTGTCTTTTGCTGAAAAGATTTCAAGGCTGCATAAACTTAAGCACTGATGGTGATTTCCTGTTAGTGTTTCCTACCCACTTTGTTGATGAGCTTTTTAAACCTGGTGATTTTAAGCTGCCCATCCCTACTGTAAATTGAGTTTAATATGCTCCGCCCTTTCTACACTCCTGTTGATAATATTGAATTATTTATTTGCCTTTCCTTGTGCTTATTTTGAAAAAGTAAATTTTGCCTCTCGTTCTCCATTCTACTAATTCACTTAATCTAAATTAATTTTCTGGCTAGCTGATCGATAAAGTAGTGTATTCGTACATGCTAGGAAGCACTTGGCTTACATTAAGAGGTCAGTGGAATTTCCATCTAGTGTACTGGGAGGTGCAGCGGTTAGCGTTGCCACCTCACAGCAAGAGGTTCTCCGGTTCATTTTCAGCTGGGGTGCCTTCTGTGCAGAGTCTGCATGTCCTCCCTGTGGTTGCATGGGTTTCCTCTGGGTGCTGCGGTTTCCTTACACATCACAAATACATGCTGTAGGTGGATTGGACACTCTAAATTGGCCAAGCTGGCAACTCAACACCATAAAACTCCACTGCCAATCATGAGCAGACAGGTGATCCTCTGTGGCGACCCCTAACCGGGAAAAGCTGAAAGAAGTAGTAGTAGTACTGGGAGGTAGCCTGGTCTGTTTTGGATGGGGAAACACTTAAGATTTCTGCATCGAGAAAATAACTATATTTTGTGTCTCTATTGCACATTTTGAATTCCACTGTATCCAATCACTGCAGTTTGCCTGATTTTTTACTGTTGTGATTGCATATTTTCTGCACTTTTTTCAACTATATTTTCACCCTAGATTGCAAAGTCTAGATTCAGACCTGCTGAATCTAGACTGTTTTTGTTGTACTCAAGCACTAAACCAGCCATCTTACATTACAAAAGTCTTCCCTGCACCCTTGTGCTAAAAGAGTGTGGATCTAGCCTTGTCTGAGCCAGGGATTGCTGAAGAAAGTTTCATTGTGTACTTTCCTATTGGTGGATTATTTTAAAACGGATTCATTCACCTGTATTTGAGTCTTGCATTTGCTCATTGTTGCACATCACCCAGCAAGGGTTGGCAGTGCCCTATAAAGATGCAAACACTTTGAAAAACAATTATTCCCTAGACAACTGCCAGTGCAACCCTCACAAGCTTTTCTGCTGCACTAAAGGCAAGTTACTTGTGGAATGAGCAGCGTTGCCACTCCCATCATCCAAAACACTCAGTTTAACAACCCTTGATAGTCCTAGTGCAAAAACTAGTCTAGCTCACTCCTTTCCCTAATACTTTGAAAGTTCTTGTGCAAAAACTGGTCAATCTAGCCCAGTCCTTTTCCTAACTGCTCGTACAGTAAAAACCTGTTATAATAGAGAGAGTTTCCCATCATTTCTCCAGCCAGCCAGATTGAGATGGGAATGTTGAGGCAATGTAGTAATTGCCTCAGGTATACTGACAACCATTTACTCCTACAGCAAACAAATAACCTATGTAAGAGATGTAAGTACACTATGAAACTGCAATCACTTCTCTCATGTAACAACAAGCTGGATATCAAACAGGTTGTCAGTACACACACACCACTTCTCATACAAACTAAATACATTACACATAGACACACATACATGGAGGTACTCACTAGAAGTCTACCAATGGTTCAGAGACCTCACAATCATAAACAAAGTGCACACACTGTTACACAAATGGAAACCACTACACATAATAACACACACAAATGTGTCTCAACAAATAAGCCCCTAGGAAAACACCTCTAAGCCAAACATCCTGGTTACAGGTGACTCCATAGTGAGACACACAGATGTTCCTCTCACCAAGCTGGACAGGAGAAGGTCAGGGTCAGCTGCTTGTCAGGTGCCAGCATCCATCAGATCACATATACACTTAAGTTACTCAACAAGAAATACCATTATGACTCTGTCATAGTTCATGTTGGGGTGAATGATTTCAGATGTACCTCTCTGGACTATATGAAGAGAGACATGACTGAACTCTCAGACTATGTGTCCCAGTCAGGTATGACCCTAGCCCAAAGCAAGCATTCTACATTCTCCCAGGATGATGCCACAGTATAAACAAAAAAATTATCAACTTCAACAATTAGCTTAGCTTCTGGTGTCAGTCCAAGGGTATCCAGTATCTGACAACCTGGGATGACATGGTCAGCAGGCCATGCTGCTTTGCCAGAGGTAGTCTGCACTTGTCTCCGCTAGGCTTTTGGATACTGGCAAATGGGCTTGACTTCTACTCCTTACTGCCTTTTTTTAGACAATGTCGAAACAAAATTTCCAACATAACAAAATCCACCCAAGGCAAACTCAAGGTTCTGCTACTAAATGCTAGAAGTCTAAACATGAAGCTGCACTGCCTGAAAGCACTCTTCACCTTGGAAGATACTGACATCTGTGAAGTCACTGAGGCATGGTTCACGGTGACAGTGAGCACCCCAGCCATGCAAGACTACAACACCTTCCACACATTCAGATCTCAAAATGAGTGTGAAAGAACCAAAGGTGGAGGGGTATCCATCTTCATTAAAGCCAAGTGCACCTCAAGACTGACTGGTCAAAGAGTATGACTCTCTTGAACTACTCTATATCCAATTAACTGTAGGCAAAATACCCTACCACATCATTGCTAGCTATAAGTCCCCACATTGAACAAGAAAAGCACATTGCCTAGCTGGACTTACTGGAATCACTCTCCATGCAGCCCAACACCTTAGTCATGGGTGATTTCAACTATTGTTCCATCAACTGAGTGAAATATATGAGCAGCAAACATGCTCACTCCAAGATTGCTGGACTTCATTAATTCATATGCTCTGAAACAAATAGTCTTCACCCCTACTAGGGGCTGAAATGCCGTAGACATAGTCCTCACCAACATGGGGCGTCACTGCACTGATGTGATGCCTGTTGTCTGTTGTCTTTTTAGAATGACCTGTTTTTTATCCAGTTAGGTATAGCTGAGTCTATACACCTGCTTAAGTATTTGTGCAGGACATCTGAGTATACCTCTGCATAGGAGTCATTTTTGTCTGTGAGTGCGGGGGATGTAAAACTTTTTGTACTATTGCTTAATAGTCTGAAGTTAGCTTTGGAGAAGTTATTTTTTTTTGTTCCTGCAGGGGGTGTCAGGTCCAATAGTTACTTTGTACAAGACAGTTTTATGGTCTGACTTACAGCCCTGCAGGAGCAAAAAGAACTTTTCCAAAGCTAACTTCACACTACTAATCGGTAGTATAAAACGTTTTACACACCCCACACTCACAGACAACAATGACTTCTATGCAGAGGTATACTCATATGCCCTGTGCAAATACTTAAGCAGCTGTATAGACTCGGCTTTACCTGACCTGATCAAAACCAGGTCCTCCTAAAAAGACAAGCCACCCTGGTGGGCCTCAAGTATAAAGAGATTATATAACAAGAGGAAGAAACTGATGTCTAAGAATGAGAGGTTACTGACTCAGCAGAGGAGGAATTCCCTTCCTCTGCTTGAGCAAGCAAATCAGAAATCTTGTGAAATCCTCAAAAGCTAAGTATGAATCTAAGATAGCATCCTTAGCTAAGGATAATCATAAGGCATTCTTTAATTATTTCTGAAATCTAAGAGGGAATGCCCAGCTTTGCTCAAAACTGGTAATAGATGGTGCCACTCATACTGCACTAGAGGACATCGCCAACCTGCTGTCTAACAGATTTGGAGCAACCCCCCCCCCCCCCAACCACACTGGCTATTTCCCAAAGCATACCTGACACCAGTCCTCTGTCTAGTATCTCTAGAGATCTTGTCTTATCTGAATTCTCCAAGGCAAAAAAACACTGGCTCTATGGGACCAGATAACTTCCCAGGATGCTTATTAAGCAATTTAAACAGCATCTAGCAGACCCACGTAGCGCTCTCTTGAATCATACCCTGAGAACCTGCTTTATTCCAGAAGAGTGGAGAACAGCAGCAGTAATCTCTTCGCACAAAGGGGGCCATCAATAGACCCTGGGAACTACAGATCCACAAGTCTAACCAATCTCATCCCAGCAAGGACATTGGCAACCTTGAAACTCTCATCCCAATTTGCCTTTAAAGTCACAAACAATGTTCAGTGCCTCACCTAAGTTCAGTCAGATGAAGTGAAATCGAAAATCCAAAAGTCACAAAAGACTGAACACTGCTGGAGTCAAACACCTTCTGTTTATTTAAAACACCAAACACATAAAAGATGAGCGCTTTCGGGCCTCTGCCCTTCATCAGATAAAGCTTCTCACGTAGTCCAAACAATTTAAAATACATGTTAACCAATGAAATTCAGTTAAAAATCAATGAAAAACCCGCCTATTTTTAAGGGCGGGTTTCATGGGAATGACTTCATTGAGCCCAGGACTCCTATGTGCCATAAGTTCAACAATCCATTTAGATTCAGCTAGTTCAGTCAGCTGTTTAATGTCACCCCCTCTTTTACTCAATCTCACATTCACTATCACTCTGAATTTAAAACCATGTAAAGGATGCGCTTCCAGGTGTCTAAATAGTGCATTATTAATGCTGGTTTACCCACAAACAAACAGGGTACTTTCCCTTGTGGGTCCTGCAAAGCCTGCAACCATATAGACAAAAGTAGTGTCTTTATACATCCGGTCACAGGAAGGACATTCAATCTGAAAGGGAGAGCCACCTACAGAACCACTAATGTGGTTTATTTGGCAGAGTGTCATTCCTGCACCAGTTTTTATGTAGGCAAGACTAACTGTATGTTTAAGGTCAGGATCCTACAGCACCTCTCTTCTATTAGGAATGGGGATACGCACAATGCACTATTTAGACACCTGGAAGCCCATCCTTTACATGGTTTTAAATTCAGAGTGATAGTGAATGTGAGATTGAGTAAAAGAGGGGGTGACATTAAACAGCTGACTGAACTAGCTGAATCTAAATGGATTGTTGAACTTATGGCACATAGGAGTCCTGGGCTCAATGAAGTCATTCCCATGAAACCCGCCCTTAAAAATAGGCGGTTTTCATTGATTTTAACTGAATTTCATTGGTTAACATGTATTTTAAATTGTTTGGACTATGTGAGAAGCTTTATCTGATGAAGGGCAGAGGCCCGAAAGCGCTCATCTTTTATGTGTTTGGTGTTTTAAATAAACAGAAGGTGTTTGACTCCAGCAGTGTTCAGTCTTTTGTGACTTTTGGATTTTCAATTTGCCTTTAAGGGTAGATTATGCTTATTAAACTTGGTGGACTTCTTTGAGAAAGTCATCAAAGCTCTGGATGAAGTTAAGACAGAGCATACCACCTATCCTGACCTGGGTAAGGTTTTTGACACAATCTTCCACTCAGGCATCATTGAAAAACTCTCTCAGTTAGGGATTAACCCTTATGTCACTAGATGGATAGGAGGTTGGCTCACCAACTGAACACATACTGTCAAAGCTGATGACTCCACTTCTAGCAATAGACCCATCACACGTGGCATACCACAAGGTTCTGTGCTGGGTCCTGTACTGTCTGGAATCTACTTGTTGGAAATCCAAGCTAAATTAGATGGTCATTGGCTTACCAAGTTTGCTAATGATTGCAAATTGGGTTCAATCATTGAGTTCCCCAACGATGTTAACGTACTATAGGAAGGGCTAACACAGTCAAATGACTGGTTACAAAGCCATGATCTAAAACTAACCACAAAAAAGTGCATTACTATTCCCTTTGGCAAAGTAAAATTCCCCACTACCTACAGTAGTGACAACACCCCTCAAGCTCAAACCTAGTGGTGTATGACCTAGGAACACAGGTACATAGCAATATGAACTGCAACCACCAAGTTTACTCTGTGGTAAGGAAAGCATTCTACATTGTGCACCTCATAAATACAGCATCACATCCAGGTCTAAGGATGTTATAGCCTTACTGCATTGAACCTCATCAGACCACTAACAGAATACAATGCTCCCATTTGCATGTACCTCAACAGACATCTGCAGCAGCTGGAGAGACCACAGAGGTTCCTAATCAAGATAATACAAGGCCTACAAACCATGATGTACATGGATAGACTAAAAGCACTGTCACTATATTCTTTATAAAATAGGTTGCTGAGAGGAGACTTGCCTGGTCTACACTGCAATCTCTGACCCTAACCTGATGAAAATGCTCCACATACACAAATCTAATGGTTTAAGAGTCACTCATTCTAGGGATCTTAACACAGCCTGTGACATTACCAGAACATGCTGGGGAGACAAATATTTCTCCCAGAGACTGCCAGTCCTCTGGAACAAAGTTTCAATTCATGTGAAGCAGAGCTTTTCACTGACCCTATTCAAGCACAACCTGGACAAATGGATGTGAGACTGCAAATTCACCCCGGGGGTGGCACCCTTGTCCCTCACTCAGGGGGAGTCAATATTGACCATAGACTAGCCTGCAAATTATGTTCACTTAATAAAGACAGATGGGGAAACTTAGGATTAACATGGCTAGGTTTGTTAGGGCTGTTAGCCTAGTAACCTCCTATAAACATATGAGCCTATCAATAATGCTCAGACATACTTAAATGGGGTCTTTTTTTTTAACCCTTTCTCAGTCACATACATGACAGCTACTACTAGATCAGCACCATGAAGGTGTCTGATAGAATGTGTTAAGGTTTTTCCCTTGTCATTGCTTTGTATTATGCATTTACCTTTATATTTCTCCTGTTTTTCTTGACATAACACCAATACATTCAGTCACACACCGGTTCCTCTAAATGACAGAAATAACCATCAATATTTAACATGTGTACCTTTCTGTGAAGGTACTTTCCCATAAATATGTCCTATCATTCCTGGTGTGCACACGACCAGAGAAGTATCCATTATTATAGCATTGTTTTCCTAAGATATACAAGTAATTTTTACTATTCATTGTACTTCTTTAAGGGAAATGTACAACACTCATTTAAATTTCAGCTTCAATACTACATGATAGTGTTCGTCACCTTAATCACATGAATACATACTGTTATGTTCACATATATCACCATTTCTTATCTACTTAAATATATATTTTAAAAAGATTGTAATCTGCAATATGCAATAATATTTTTGTTAAAGTAGTTCATGTCAAGGCATGCATTATTATTCTAACTCACATTATACCAAAACACACATTACTATACCTACTACCAATATATTGAACAATGCTAACACTTTGGCATTTCCAGAAAAAGAAATTTACTAACTAATATTTACATAAACAAAGTCTTCATCTTTTTCACATGAAAAAAAAGTGTAGTGAAGGGACAATTTGTTTGAGCACGCTGACAAGTGACAACTCAAGTTTTGTTAAAGAATCATTGCTTTTAAAAAGTTTTTTCTTTGACAGAGGGTATGATGTGGATTGGCTAACTAACATTATGAATGAAGATTCATTACTTAGAGGCAGTTCAGTGAAACCAATCATACAAAAGACTGAAAACATGGCTTCACTGGCAGAAGAGAGTGCACACCCTGGCAAAGAATCAAATGTTATTGCCCCTAGCAAAGAATCAAATGTGATTGGTTTTCAAAAGACCTTCTCCTTACCCATTACGACAGACATGAATACTATCAAGAATATCCTCTGTGATAACTGGAAAATCATTCTAGGGAACTTTGAGTTAAAGTCTTTGGGGCAATTTCTCCTTTTACCTACAAAAGAATTGACAACATCAAATCTTCAAACAAAGACAAACTAGGCAAGTCTGGGCAGTGCAAACAATGCCATTTTGTTAACAAGGTATCGAGTGTACATTTGAATGCAAGAGTTATAACAATTAGAGCTAAACACAGATTTGACTGTCAAACACAAGGTGTGGTGTACCTTGCCACCTGTGAATCATGTACAAGTTTTTACATAGGAAAGACAATAAGGAAGTTAATAGGATATATGAACTTGTTCTTGCGATCAAGATCAAATATATTAACAATGCATTGATGAAGCATTCCATAATTTGTAATTCTGACTCACATTATGCTGAAACACACATTACTATACCTACTACTTCCAATATATTGAACCATGCTAACATTTTGGCATTTCATCATTCAACATTAATGGGGAGGTTGGCATAATGGTTAAGGTGTTTAACATACAGACACAAGGTGAAGGGTGGTACATGAGGTAATTGATTAGGCTTAGAATAGCCCACAAGGGCAGTTATCATAGTACCAATCTACAAACCTATTACATCAGTCAAACAAGTAATTGTGGTATTTTAAAATTCGGAAACTGCATTTCTATATAACATCTTTGTGGACTTAATAGCAAACCTATATACAGACAGCTATAGAAAGATTTAGATGTGTAAAAAAAATTCTAAGCTTGTTTCCTACCTTTCCTGTAACTAGTCTAGTCCAGATACAGATTTGCTGTAACCAGGACTGTTTGTAAGCTTCTGAGCCCCCAAAACCTTTCTGTGTTGGAGGGAAGCCTTCTAGCTTATCAGTGGAAGTGGTAAGTACTAGGTAGCCTATCTACCACAAGAGTGGCTTCTGGCCCAGAAACTGTAGTTTACTGGCCGTTTGCCAGTTTTCCATCTCTTTCAACTTTCTGGTTTAAAAGCCTGCATCTGCACTTGTTTCCCACCTTTCCTGCAACTAGTCTAGTCCAGATACAGATTTGCTGTATCCAGGACTGTTTGTAAGCTTCTGAGTCCCCCAAGCCATTCTGCGTTGGAGGGAAGCCTTCTAGCTTATCAGTGGGAGTGGTAAGCACTAGGTAACCTATCTACACAAGAGTGGTTTCTGGCCCAGAAATTGTAGTTTATTAGCCATTTTGCAGTTTTTCCATCTCGTTCAACTTACTTGTTTAAAAGCCCACGTTTGTGCTTGTTTCCCATCTTTCCTGTATCTAGTCTAGTCCAGATACAGATTTGCTGCATCCTGGACTGTTTGTAAGCTTCTGAGCCCCCAAGCCTTTCTGTGCTGGAGGGAAGCCTTCTAGCTTATCAGTGGTAGTGGTAAGCACTAGGTAGCCTATCTATCACAATAGTGGTTTCTGGCCCAGAAATTGTAGTTTATTGGCCGTTTGGGCAGTTTTTCCATCTCTTTCAACCTTCTGGTTTAAAAGCCAGAGTTTGCTATTGTTTCTCACCTTTTCTGTAACTAGTCTAGTCCAGATACAGAGCTGCTGTATCCAGGATTGCTTGTAAGCTTCTGAGCCCCCCCCTCCAAGCTTTCCTGTGTTGGAGGGAAGCCTTTTAGATCATCAGTGGGAGTGGTAAGCACTAGGTAGCCTATCTACCAGAAGATCCAGGTACAGATTCTTAGTTTTAGCACTTGAATTTGCTTATTTGTGATTAGCACTTGTTCAGAACTTGTTGTCAGCACTAAATAAGCTACAGAAGCTACAGATTATTATAACACTCAACCTTCCTCTTTAGCTAGAGGAAGCAGTTTTTGTACTTACTTTTCTCACTTGCATAGAGAAAAACAGCTCTTAGACTCACTTTCCTCACTTGTCTAGAGGAAAGTAGTTTTTTATTCAGGCATGTCCAAGGGCCAGCTCCCAGTGTTTTGCCCTGTCTATCTGATGAATCTGGGCATCTTGGAGAAATGTAGCAATTGCCTCATGTACACAAAAAACCCTCTCCTCCTACCATCCAACACCACAACCTGTGAGAGGTGCACTTATCTAGCCAAACTGGAGGTAAAGCTCTCTCCAACCAAGACTGAACTTGACAGTCAAGAGGAGAAGGTAAACACTTGCACCACACCACACACATCACATAGTCCCACTAAACCTACACCACAAAAATCCACAAATAAAAACACAAAAACATTTGCAGAGGCTCTCAATAATAATCTGCTCAAGCTACAGAGACCTCCAAAGCAGAAATGCAAGCAACCTCCACCCCCTAATACAAGCCAAATGACACACAGTCCACAGACTCAGTGTGACAACAAACCACAGCCCATCAGTCAAAACAACGTACCCAACACACTAGTCATAGGTGACTCTATAGTCAGGTGCACTGATGTCCCACTCACCAGGCTAAACAAGGGGAAGGTTACTGTCAGCTGCCTGTCACGTGCCAGGATCTGCCACATAACCCACGCAATCAAGTCACTCCACAAGTACAAATATGATTCTGTCATTGTCCATGTTGGTGTGAACGACCTGAGATGTACATTCCTGGACTACATGAAAAGAGACATGGAAGAGCTCTCTGATCTTGTAGTCTAGGCAGGTATGAACCTAGCCTTGAGTAGCATCCTGCCATTGCCCAGAATGATACCGCAGAGTACAAGGACACAATGATTGCCTTCAACAATTGGCTAAGCTTCTGGTGTCATTCTAAGGAGATCCAGTATCTGTCTGCTGGGACAACATGGTCGACAGACCACGGATGCTTTGCCAGAGATGGCCTGCACCTGTTGCCCCTGTGATTCCGGATGCTGGCTAAGGGTCTTGTCACCCCTATAGTGCCTTTTTTAGGCAAGATTCAAATGACAAATTCACCACCATAACAGGAACAGGCAAGCAAAAACTGAGGGTAATGCTACTCAATGATGCTACTCAATGCTAGAAGTCTAAGTATCAAAATGCACTCACTCGAGGCACTCCTTAAAATGGAGAACATCTATATCTCTGCAGTGACTGAGACCTGGTTCAAGGCTCTAGAGAGCACCCCTGCATTACTGGACTATAACTCATACCACACTTGTTGGCCATATAACCTGGATCAGAACACCAAAGGTGGAGGTGTGTCTATATTCATTAAGGATATCCACACCTCCAGGCTAGCTGGGCAGTATAATGCATCCGAGGTTATCCAAGTGCAACTAACTCTGGGCAAAATTGCAATCTAAATTGTAGCTTGCTATGAATCCCCCACCATGCCCCAGGATTCCCACTCCTCTTTTCTTGATATACTGGAAAACATTAGGGTTCAACCAAACACCCTAATAATGGGCGATTTCAACTACTCCACCATAAACTGGGAAAACTACTCATGTACCAACTCCTTCGCTCAACGCTTTCTGGAATTCTTACATTCCAATGCCCTGCATCATCTTATCCACACCCCCACCAGGGGCAATAATATTCTAGACCTATTCATTACCAACATGAGTGACCGGTGTTCCACACCTGAAGTCAACTCCTCGTTGGTCAGATCCTATCATAAGCTAATTACCCTAGATATCCGCATCCCACCCCCACCTACCATTAAGGAAACCATGGTAAAAACTTTCACTAAACCCAACTTCATGCTTCTTAAGACAGAAGTGGCGAATTTCATGACACCAACGCAGATGGACAATACAGTTACAACTGTGGAATCCTGCACAAATGCACTCTATAAGCACTTACATGAGTGCATGGATCGTGCTATCCCAAACAGAAACAAGATGCAATCATCCAAAACAAGGAAGCCAATCTGGTGGTCCCCTGCCATAAACAAACTCTACAACCAAAGGAAGAAACTGTTGCAAAAGAGAGTAAAATCCCATGAGTGGAGGAGCTCCCTGGTCAGCCTCAGTAAAAAGCTGAGATCCAATATAAGATCCTCCAAAGCTAGCTACGAAAACAAAATCAGCACTGATTCTAAAGGCAACTACAAAGCATTCTATAGCTATGTAAAGAATCTCAATGGCAACATCCAGATCTGCTCTGAGTTACAGCACAACTGCATGAAAATTACAAAACCAAATGATATTGCCAACATCCTGGCAGATAGGTTGAGTGCTAACTTTATCCCCCTTCAACCCCTAAAGGGCCCATATCTATACAGGAAGAATGTAGAGTCCCTGGAATCACATCTATGCAAGTAAAAGCTGCACTCTCTAAAACCAAAAACACAGCATCCATGGGACTGGACAACATCCAGGCTGCATTTTACACTAACTTCTGAACGAACTGGCTCCCCACCTAAGCACCATGTTCAATCATAGTCTCACATCAGGCCTTGTGCCAACAGAATGGTGCACAGCAACAGTTATTCCACTCCACAAAGGGGGAACCACCACTGATCCTGGGAACCATCACCCTATTAGCCTGATGAGCCTGGTCTGCAAGGCCATGGAACGTATCATCATGGAACTCATAAACAAAGACATTGGTAACTTCCAAACTCTGGAACCCGCCAAGTTCGGGTTTGTGAAAGGCAGATCATGCCTTCTGAACCTGACTGACTTCTTTGAGGCAGTCACCAAAGCTGTAGACGAGGGTAAGGTGGTTCACACAGCCTATCTTGATCTCCCAAGGCTTTTGACACCATCCCCCATTCTGGAATTACACCTAAACTCACTAAACTTGGTATAAATCCCTACATCACAAGATGGGTTGCCAACTGGCTCAGTGACACAACCCACACTGTAAAAGTTGCAGACTCGAAATCTGACTTCAGAGAAGTAGATACCAAACAGGAGAGGTCCCAGGACTGAACACTGTGGTACTACACTTGTCACTGGTTTGAAGTACAGGCGAACACAGAAGGCCAGTGGCTAATGAAATTCACAGATGACTGCAAACTAGGAGCCATAGTCGAGTCACCAAATGATGTAGACATCCTACAGAAGGGCCTCACTGATACAGATGCCTGGTGTCAGAGGCATGGCCTCAAGCTCAATGCCAAAAAGTGCACTGTCATCACCTTTGGAAAAAACTCTGTACCCACGAACTTCCACAAAAACGGCAGTCTACTTAATGCCAAATGTGTGATAATAAGACCTTGAGACCCAGGTAGACAGTAGTCTCTCCTTCGATAATCACATTGCCACAGTAGTCAGGATATCCTTCTATGTGGCACACCTCATCACAAAAGGGTTCTCATCCAGGACAGAAGAGGTCATTGTTCCCCTCTACTCGGCACTCATTAGACCCATTATTGAGCACAACGCCCCTTTTAGAATGTACCTCACAAGACATCTGCAGCAGCTGGAAAGGCCACAGAAGTACCTCACAAAGAGGATTACTGGCTTCAAACAGATGCCCTACACTGACCGTCTCAAAAAAACTCCAGCTTTACTCTGTAGCATATCGCCTACTCCAAGGAGATCTCTGCCTAACATACAAATCTATGTTAAACCCAGAGCTGCTGGACATGCTACACCTAAAGAAATCTCAATCCCTCCGAGCAACATGCTCTAGGGACCTAAACCTTTTTACCACAACAAACAGGACATGCTGGAGGGATAGATTCATGTCTCAGAGACTTCCTATACTCGAACAAGCTATCCATCTATGTCAAGCAAAGTTCCTCATTAGCACTCTTCAAGAAAAATCTTGATGAGTAGATGGGAAATAGGAAATACACCCCGAGGATCACTTCTGTGGCTCTGCTCGACAGGGGCACAGGAAATTAACTTTATTGGGTGGCGTAAGCCAGGGAACCTTGTTGGCTAGGCTTTCTTAGGCCCTTGGGCCGATAGCCTAGTACCTAACTATGACCCTATATGTATGCATGTATGCATTTATTTATTGACATTTGATTACTGGGAAAATCCGACTGGATAGAAACCCATTTTCAGCTATGGCCTGGGGAGAAAAGCTCCAAATTATTACAAAACATTTCAGAACAACAATTTTACAATATTCAAAAATAAAGCAAATGCATCTGCAGTTTAATTATTACAAATTAGACATAATATAAAAACATTGGTTAAAAACCAATACAAGGTATATGACAATCATTTAATATTTAGAGAAATTTTAGACAGTTTATAGAAAACGTAAAGTTAAGTTAGTCTAATACAAACAGGAGCTGCAACACGAACTGAGGGAAAAACAGGTTTATGGTATATTTAGAGAGAAAGTCAGGGAAGTGAATTACATAGCAGTAAGTGAAGAAGGGAGAATAAGGAGGTATAAGGCATGAAAAGGTACTTGTTCCCCTTTAGGGATATAGTTTATCCTGCATTTGAGCAAGGGCAGAAACAGATTTTAGCAAGGAAGTCTTTCAGTGTGGTTTTCAATTATGGGAGGGAGGGTATAAACCTGATGGATACAAGTAAGGAGTTAAAGGACTTAGCAACCTTGTAGAAGTACAGACAATGCCCATCAGAGCTGCTAGGTTTGCAGACAGACAGGAGTTTTTGGTCACTGGATCACAATGACAGACTGAGAACACAGCTGTATAAAATAGTGCTGAACAAACAGATGGATGCTGGATAATGTTATACGTGGTAAGAAGTTGTGTATATGTTAGCAAACGTGGCGGTTGCAACCAATTTCGGTTTTTCAGTGCTATACAATGGTGGGTTGTGAAATGGGTACATGCTGCAAATTTAGCAACTTTATTAAGGCATTGTTCAAGTTTTAGTGAAGCCTGGAGGTAAGTAATGATGGGAGCGCCACAAAGAAGAGAGGTGACGAGAGAAGTAGTGGCAAGCGTAGTTTTAGTTGTGTCACTGAGAACTTTTTTTGGTCTCTAAGGCATCCCTAGCTTTTGTTTTTTCTTATGCAATTTTGTATATGCAGGTTGAATGTAAGATTATCACCCACTATCAACCCTAATAGTTTGCTATGTGATGTGACTTCAATAGTTGCATTTTCAATAGAGAGGACTTTATTTTTTTTTTTCATAAGAGAGGCATTTGGGGGAAAAATTAGTAGTCTGGCCTTTATATATTTCAGTGTGTGTGCTCATGCATGTGAATGATTATGTATGTATTTATTGGTGTGCATGTGTGCGTGTGTATATATATATGAATGATTATTGTAGGTATCCATCCATATAAAACTCACTAGCTAGCATATGTTTGTGCAGGCTTCATAAGCATTCTCCACACAACCTCCTGCTTTACTCATTTGGACAGGTTTGTTTTCCTCTATTAAAATAGGAGTTCAGAATCTTATATAATTCCATATCAATAAATTCCAATAAAATCTTTTGGTAAATGTGTATGCCTCACCAACTATACAGTCTGATCAAAGCGAGGCACCCCACTGAGCAGACAGTAGCTATAGAGCACTACAATATGCATTATTAGGGAGCCAGTGCTCCCCAGTCAAGTGAATGGGTGCAATGGGGCAGTAGCCACATGCACTCTTGATGGAAGTTGAATGGTATCACCATCTTTGAATCAGCAAACCACACCTCTTGCAATAATACTGAGGGTGTTTTTTAATGTGCAGAGGCCTAATTTACACAGACTACACCGATGACGGACTGCCACACTTATATGCAGCTTGAAAAGCATTGCAGCAAGACAATGAAGAATCATTTTACCCTGTTTGAACTGCACAAAGCCTTGTGTAGTAAAACATTCTTTATAAAAACTGTTCTTTGGGCTTAACTTTCCACAACATGCATTCCTCCATCTCCTTACAATATATTTAACTCTAAGACTGGCACATATCATGCAAAATGTAATGCATGAAAGGAGTAGTCTCAGATTAATTGCCGTTTTGCTAAAGTTTGCTTGCATCAGTACAAATCAGGAAATATTTATTTTAAAAATATAATTCTTGAGTCACCTTTTAGCAGGCCACTCTGATGTCATACACATATTCTTAAAATAGCATCACAAAATGCATTAATATTTAATAAGTTTGCAGAGTAAGAAGATATGAAATCCATAAGCTGACTTTGTGTAATGTCATGGTTGAAATGGTAATGGCTAGCATTGCAATTAAATGAATATAGTGGAAGTCAGTATAATGCGCTGGCATCATAATCCTATTATGTTTACTTTCATTTCATGAAACACTCTACTTTGATGGACTGTAGAGCTATTTACTGTCTTTCCTCTTATAATGTATATTCCCAAGAGCCCTGACTGCACTGGGTTAGTATTTTGTCATACCTCTTGCCACACATTTTCATACCTAGGCTGCTCAGCACCGATTACTACAAGGTAATTGCAGGAATTTGAAGCTAAATGATCAAGATGTTATAGGTGACAACACCAGTATGCATCATATGATTTTACCACTTGCTCTGTTAGAATTATATTGCTGCAGTCACCTTCTATCTCTAAGCATTTTTTTTTAAATTCTGTAACTAATACTTTAACTTGTCTTATTGCATGGATAAAATAGCAGAAAAGGTGAAGAAAAGTCTGCAGAAATTATTGTGCATTTCTGGAGATTTAAAGCACAGACAGGTGACATTGGTCTCTCAACAACATTGCTAAATTTCTTTGTTCAGGTTTTATGTCACCTTTGAATGAACTTGGATAGAATTTCAGAAGAGTATCTGCATGTATTAGCACTATGGCATTCTGCCTGCTACTACCTCCCTAATGTACATTCCCAGAGAATGCTAATGTGTGTCATGTCAAAGAAAAATTACTAGTATGCATTTTGCAAACAGACAGCACCAGCATGCCCATGACCACAGTGGTTACACTGGAGTTTGCCCCCTTACCTCTAACAATGCAACTGTGGAGTTTGTTTGCCCTCCTGCAAAAAAAAAATAAATAAAAAAAAAACACAGAATACAGTACAGCACTGTCTTACTGACCACCTCAATCACACTAAAATAGTATCTGAAGCATGGCATTCATGGAGATAATTTGCTGGACGGCATGATACAAAGCCATACTATGCATATAAAAACATAACATTTCCCATGCATTTTCCAACCCAATTTTCACTGCTCAAAGTGCACACAGCAGTGTGATGGTCCGTCTCTTCACTTAAAGGCATAGAATTAATTTCCTGGTGTGTGTACCTGTTTGTGCAGTATGAACACACTTTGCTCGGCTGTGGTTCTCCCTTCTGTTGTTTTTTTTTTGTAAATTCATGAGTATTCTCTTTGTGACTCACGAGGTGGTGATATATAAAACACACAAAGTTATTTGTCTAAGTATACAGCTTTGCCATGCCTATTGCCACTATCCACTGCTAGCATATAAGGCACTTTTAATGGCTATTACGAGTACTCCAGAAGAGCATCAGAACAGTTTACTTCATACTTGAACAAATCTTGTGTGAAGCATATTTTGTTATATTTCAGTCTTCTTACCACTTGGCATCATGACTGGTGTTTAACACCTTGCAGTTTTTCTTATTCCCTTGAGCTGCTACAGACCACCTTCTCAAACTTAGGAAACCCACACAGCCTTCCTGAAGACACTGGAGAGTATAAATGACTCTCCAAACACCATCATATTGGGTGACTTCAACTACCCAAACATAGACTGGGAACATTACTCAAGCCCCAACACCCTAGCCCAAAGGTTCCTTGAGTTCATAAACTCAAATGCTATGGAACAACTAGTCACCATTCCCACAAGAGGAGAAAATATACTAGACCTGATCATCACAAACATGGGGACAAAATGCTCCACACCAGAAGTATATCCCTCATTGGTGAGATCAGACCATAAATTAATCTCACTGGAGATCCACATCCCGCCCCCACCCCCAGCAAAAAAGACCACAGTGAAGAATTTCTCAAAAGCAAACTTCACACTTCTTAAGACTGGAGTGGTATCCTTCAAGACCCACGCTGCTGAAACCCTTACAAATGCCTTCTATGAGCACCTCCAGGAATGTATGGATCAAGCAATCCCTAATAAAATCAAGACCTTTTCCACCAAAGGCAGGCGCCCGGTCTGGTGGACTCCAGCCATAAACAAACTCTACAACAAGAGGAGAAAGCTACTACATGACAGAGCAAAATCCCTAAATGGGAAGGCATCTCTGATCAATACTAGCAAAAAACTACGATCACTCATAAAATCATCCAAGGCCAACTTTGAGAGAAAAATCGCTAATGACACAAAAGACAATCATAAAGCCTTCTTTAGCTATGTTAGAAACCTCGGTGGAAACTCCCAGATATGCTCAGAATTAGTCCAAAATGATAAAAAAATCACTGAACCCACAGACATTGCCAACATACTGGCAGACAGGTTCAGTGCAAATTTCTCCCCTCCCTCCCCCCCAAAAGGAGAAATATCTATCCCACCAGAGTCTAGCCTTCCAAACATCTCAGATGCCCAGGTGAGAGCTGCTCTCTCTAAAGCAAAAAACACAGCATCAATGGGACCGGACGGTGTCCCCGGCTGTGTGCTACATGAACTCAATGAGGAACTAAACCCACACATAAGGCTGCTGTTTAATCTTAGCCTTACTACAGGATACGTACCCAAAGAATGGCGTACGGCAACTGTGGTCCCACTCCACAAAGGCGGTGCTTCTATGGACCCTGGAAATTACCGCCCCATAAGCTTGACAAGCCTTGTCTGCAAAGCTATGGAGAGGATCATAATGGAACTCATAAATAAAGACATTGGGGACCTACAGACACTGGATCCTACCCAATTTGGCTTTGTCAAGGGCAGATCCTGCCTCTTGAACTTGGTCTACTTTTTCGAAACAGTCACTAAGGCCATTGATGAGGGTAAGGCAGTTCACACAGCCTACCTTGACCTAGCAAAAGCATTCGACACAATTCCCCACTCGGGCATCATAGAAAAGCTCACCAGCTTAGATGTAAACCCATATGTCACAAGATGGGTTGCAAACTGGCTCAAGGACAGAACACACAGGGTTAGAGTTGCTGGTGCCATGTCAGACTCTAAGCCGGTCACGCGGTGTCCCACAGGGCTCAGTCCTGGGCCCCTCTTGTTCGGCATTTATTTTTCTGAAGTGCAGGCAAACATAGGGGGATTGTGGCTGACAAAATTTGCAGATGACTGCAAACTGGGCACCATAATTGACACTCCATCAGACACAGACATCCTCCAGAAAGGTCTCATAGAAATGGATAACTGGTGCCAGAGCCATGGCCTTAAGATAAATGCCAAAAAATGTATAGTCATACCCTTTGGGAAAAACAAGGTAACCCCTAATTACCACATAGGTGGTAATCCATTAAACACGGAAGAAGTTATCAGGGACCTGGGGACCCAAGTTGACAGTAACCTCTCTTTTGACACTCACATTGCCAAAGTGGTTAGGAAGACCTTCTACATTGCCCACATGATCATGAAGGGATTCACATCCAGATCAGGAGAGGTCATCGTACCCCTGTACTCTTCACTTATCAGACCAATGATTGAGTCCAACGCCCCATTCGGAATGTACCTTACCCGACACCTGCAGCAGTTGGAAAGACCCCAAAAGTTCCTCACCAAAAGGATAAAGGGGCTCAAACATATGTCATACGATGCCCGACTGAAGAAACTCCAGCTCTATTCAGTCGCATACCGTCTGCTCAGAGGTGATCTGTGCCTGACATACAAGGCCATGTCCAACCCGAATTAATGGTCATGCTCCACCTCAAAAAATCCAAATCCACCAGAGCCACGAGAGCAAGAGACTTAAACCTCAACACTGATATAAATAGGACGTGCTGGAGGGACAGATTCATCACCCAGAGACTCCCTACACTATGGAACAGAATCCCAGTCCATGTGAGGCAGAGCCCCTCACTGACTCTGTTCAAGAGAAATCTTGACGAGTGGATGGGAGATCGTAGGTTTACCCCAGGAATCATCTCTGTATCACTGCTGGACAGAGGCACAGCAAACTAATGGGTATAGTATTCTCATCCTAAGGGGTGGTGAAAGCCACACACACTCTGGCTAGGCTTATAAATGCCCTAAGGCAGATAGCCTAGTATGAACCTATGAACCTACCTTGTTTATTTTATCTTTCACCAGCTGATTCACACATGGACACAAATAAAAATGAGTCACAGATTCATGCACTATTCTTAGTGAACTGTTTCCTAGATAAACAAAGAAATGCAACAGTGTAAAATAACCATTCCCCATAAATATCACATTTCCCTTCTTCACCATCTTACTATATCTTTTAATGCCTCTCATGTTTTGACAGACAAACAGCATTTGCAGATCTGACAGAGAATTTTGTCTCAGCAATCCGTAGGCAATTAAGAAATATCAATCTTTTTAATCTTCCTTGTTCAGGACAGATGGCCTTTCATTACCATCTAAATCCCACATCAATTATTTTTGCTGTTCTCATTGGAAAATCTTTTTAACCATATCGAAGACCTTTTCCACTGGATTGTGGCTTCAACTGCAGAATATAGACAACATATGTCTGTTAATAAATAGTAGGAAAAAACATCAATCCATTTCCCTCCTCGAAACAAACCACTTGATAACACTAAATCAATAAATATTCAAACTTAAGATATTCTGGCATATTTTTTCTTATTCATAAGCCATCCTGGAGATATATTTATTGCTTCCTAAGTCATGGTGCTAAGCTGTGCTGATGTCACTTTGTCATACCTGTACAGTTCCATTGTTTTCCAGTTTAAACACTGCATATACAATGCTCTTGTATATATTTTCTTGAACTATTAAGTGGATGACTTAAGGGTGGCTTGACAGTTACTGAGCAAGACGTCATTGTCTCATAAGTGAGCACAGGATATTTGCTAAAACTTTAGTCACCACATTTGGCCAGTCATTATAAGGTAACAGGAAAGTTGGAGTGTTTGCGGAGTACAGTATATTAATGAGAAACTTCATCTCTTAGTAAGAGAGAGTATGTTGTTGCTAAAGGTATTCAATAACTGCTGCACATCAGTACCTGAGAACTATAATTCACACCGTTATCCCTTAGGAATATAAAATTAATGCAAATAATTTGCTGCATATTTTATTAGCAGTTGTTGAAGTTTGCATTGTAAAATGTATCAGGGGATCTGCAAGGGATGTGTACAAGCTGATTCTATAAATACATATATTCTTCCTTCTGGATATACAGTGCTTTTTCCAAATACAAGCTTTATGAGCAATATTTTTATTTAACATTTGTTTATTGGGAAAGTCCAACTTGAAATGAGTAAATTTTTAGCAGAGGCTCAGGAAAAACGCTCTAAATGCATGTCTTTGTAATGTGGGAGGAAACCCGCATGAACAGAGGGAGGACATGCAGACTCTGCACAGAAAGCGCCCAGCCGAGAATCGAGCCGGAGAACCTCTTGCTGTGAGGTGACAGTGCATATCACTGCACCACTGCTCTATCCAGTTAATGTGAAGCAGTTCAGAAGGACACATACAAACTCAAAAAGTCATGCATACCAGTACATATCCAGATATATTTATCTATCCATCCATCCTTTTGTGAAGGTTTCACCATACAAACCCATTTAAATATAATCATCGCTAACGTTGCTGCATTTTAGAAAAAAGTGATGCAACGACTTCAGTGAATCAGCTGCTTGTACAATCAGTAATTTTAAACACAAACACTGGTCACACAGAGAAATGCATTGGCTGTATTCATGAAATATTATCCCCGTACACATGTCTGCTATTTGACTTTGTGTTACAATGGTTAACACCTACAGGAGTGCAAGCACCAATGACAGTACTGTGTTGTAGTAGAACTGAAAACACTTAAACACCTGACCTTGCAGGTCAAAGCCGGAATGCCAACATTCCCTCCAAATAATGGGATTTACATGAGGTAAATATTTTAAAAACACCTGCACATGGTTTGGTTTTTTTTTTAAGTTAAACTTAGCATTAGTGAAATGCAAAAGGGCAGCTCTGAAGCAACTCTGAAACAACAGCTTGGCCAAGTAAGGAAGTTCTTTTGATTGCATGTGATCTTTAAGTCACTATGCAAGTTGTTTTGATGAAGACGTGTGCTTAAAAAGCATTATAATAACAGGCAGTAAGCATTCCAAGACTCAATCTAACCCAAGTGTGATGCATGCTTGACTTTAAAATAAAGTGATTCCATTTGTAGACACTCGACTGTTAAGAAGGGAAGCTTTAGTCAAAATAATTTCTTATTAGTACTACTTAAACAAATGGGTTATTCATAGTGAGGCATGCTGGATGCAATTTAACAAATGTTTATGAATGGGAAAGAACTTTGTACTCTGTTCTGAGTGGAACACATTTTTATCCTTAAGCACCTTAAGGGATTAAGAGCTATATTACAATAAGCCGCGGTGGTACAGTGGTAGCGTTGTTGCCTCACAGCAAGAGGTTCTCCTGTTTGATTCTCAGCTGGAGCGCCTTCTGTGTGGAGTTTGCATGTCCTCCCCAAGGTCGAATGGCCTCCGAAAGACATGCGTGAATGGGTGTGCCTTCGCTGAAGGTTGGGTGTCGGGCTGGCCACTCGGCACCATAAAAATCAACTGCCAATCATTAGCGGACCGGAGTTCTGCTGTGGTGACTCCTAACTGGGAAAAGCTGAAAAGACAAACAACATTACAATAAGGGTTATGATATGTTCAACAGTTTTTGAGTTACCTAAATATGGCTGTTAAAGAACACTGATGTTTATTTCAAATAACATTTTCCTTTTCATTTTTATCTGAGTTGGAAAGGAAAAGGATTAGATAAAAAAGGAGATAAAGTACTAATGCACTGTGTGGCAGGGTAGTCAGATGCAGCTATTTCACATTATTCAATACGCAAGCAGAATATCTGTTTATATAAAATTCAGTTTTATCCACTTGATTTGATGATAGTTGCCATTAACAGGGAAATACTTTATCTAGCTACATAATTAGATGAAAAGTTTGTTTAGAGCACTTCATTAATAACAGCATAACTAAACAGGGATTAAGCATAGTATTCTATAGGGCAAGTCTAGAGATGCAGTAGCAGATTCACAGATATTCTGCCTATATATATATATGTATATATATATTTTTTATATATCAAATATCCTGCTGATCAAAGTGTATGTGCTGTTCAAATATTCTTTGTTCCAGATAATATAAATATATCTTCCCACTGAAGGAAAAAAATACACTTTTTCTTTTAACAAGATAACTAGGCTGCTGGAGCCTCTTGGTCAGGCAACGAATGAAACTATATGAAGCACATTTCTGACAAAGAACCATTCTATCATAAAAGGCACATGCAGATTCATACACTAGATGCACTACATAAACACACACACACACACACACACACACACACACACACACACACACACACACACACACACACACACACACACACACACACACACACACACACACACTGGGATTCAGCAAACTTCCATGCAGGAATAGCTTATTCTTGCATGGAAGAGACCGTTCCAGTGCAGCATGGCACCGCACCATGCATATGGCTGAAGGCACAATACTATGCTCTAATACGGACGAGGTTCTGTGTATGAGCACAGGGGGTGTGTCTGAGAGCTCAGCTCTCACAATACGCACACTCCCCTGCACTCCAGAATTGCTGTACAGCAATTTAGAAGCAGTGAGAGTTATGTATCTGAGGACACTACTGTTAGTCCGTGGAGCATACCTTGTATTTAGTTATGTAATGTATCAATCCATTTGTTTACCAGGAAGGTCCACTGGGCTGGACCACATGTGAATGCAAAAGCATTATTGTATCAACTTTCTAAGTTAGTAAGAGCAATATTTAAAATCTGTCCCTATTTGTCCCCCCATCAGTCAAGGCTTTCCCCAGATCGTTGCTACAGAAAGAAATGTGCATACCCCTACAGTAAAAAAATTAAACACATTTTTTTTTCTGTCCACAATAAGGTTTACGCATAGCTGAGCATTTGTGCCCACTATGCAGCTATGCTTAGCCTAGCCACACATCACAAGGAGCTAAACAGGAATATACTTCAAAAATCAATAATGCAGAAATAGCGAAGTGGTTAGAGTGTTTGCTTTGCAAGTAGTAGTTCCCAGGTCGATCCCCACTGAAGCCAGTTCACATTTTACATGTGAAAGCAGTACATATTTTTTGTTTATAATTAGATAGTAGCATATATTTGTCAACCAGAGTAGTGTAGTAGGTCCAGATGTGAGGTGTCAGTGTAATAAATCTTTGAAACTCTCATATAAACACACGTGTCTCAAACAGTATAGTCACACAAAATGTAATGTCATGAAAGCACATAGCAGATGTCTTAGAAGGTCAACATATATTAGATAACCTGTCATTAATGAAGAATGAAGTCCACAATCATAATAAATCATAAAATGAAAACTGAACACTGCTAAGTTGTGCTCAATTAAGTTGTCAGTGTAAGCATTGCTTAAATGTAAATGCTAAGCACAAATGAGCGTGGCTAAGTGATTTTGCAC
This sequence comes from Protopterus annectens, assembly GCF_019279795.1. Lineage (NCBI taxonomy): Eukaryota > Metazoa > Chordata > Ceratodontiformes > Protopteridae > Protopterus > Protopterus annectens. The sequence goes on from NC_056743.1 coordinate 1,368,732,551, forward strand.
ACTGGCACACTGGTAAACATTGCTTAGCATCTACCCCTTTAAGCAATACTCGCCTTAGTTTAGCAAGTTTGTCTTATTCTGCCCAGCAACAAAATAAATAACCCTTGCAGGTGTGAACCCAGGGCCCTGTACACTATAGTCACAGCACTTAACCACTAAGCCATCTGAGCTGTAAGAATATCTGTTGCTTTTTCAATTATATCATTCAGTACACATACTGAATAGTAGTGAAAACTGCTTTGAGTACTACAACAATTTACTACTTGTTAGTGAAAACACTGTGGTATCAGTCCTGTTTCTATATCTAAATATACACATATCAGATAAATATGATGAAATACATATGAGAAGAAATATACAACACTCATATTTACACATAAAAAGGATGTGTGTGTGTGTGTGTGTATATATATATATATATATATATATATATATATATATATGTGTGTGTGTGTGTGTGTGTGTGTATATATATATATATATATATATATATATATATATATATATAATTATATATAAAATATGCCCATAAAATGTAGTGAAGTCATACCTCAGCACCAACTCTCAACTTCTTAGTGCAAGGGGGACGTAATGTTAGTATTGCAGTTATAAATGTAGAATGTTGCTACAGTAACAGGGTTTGTGTCAACATACATGTTCTGAAGGAAGGCAGTCCTGAAACTGAAATGTACATCATCAATTACTGACAAACATCATAAAATCATCATAGTGAAGTATCATGCAAATCACAGCAATGATTACATGCAATACAGCAGAAATATGAGCAATAAACCTGGACAGTCTGAAACAATCTGGTCAGTCGAGAGGTATGCACAGAACTCCTTAGTGCAAGAAATGTGCACCAAGCCTGACAAAGGGGGTGTTTAAAGCAATGAAAATGGGGATATATCCCAAATACTGGAGTAGATAAGCTCACACAGTTGATGCAATCACTACCTCCGGTCTGTCCTAACATATATCAGCTGGAGGAGCACAAGTCCCAAGCCTATGTACTTCTCACTAGTTAGTGGCATACATCTTCACAGCATCCCACTGCTTTGTCAGAAATACACAACACTTATGGCGGCCAGGCAACAGTACATCTGACAAATATCTGGACATAACATCACACTAGGGAAAATACAGTGAGCTGCTAGGCATGTCACCAAGCACTGTCTGAACTACAGGCAGACTAACCAAAGTTTCCTATGGGGGAATACACATGTAATTCCAAATATAGCAGGCACTACAGGGATGTAACAGACACCACAGTGAAAGTGCATACCCACAAACCAACCTCAACACAGTCACAGTCACATAATGGTAAGTCTAATTAATAGTACAGTATATGGACTGTGTGAACAAAACTCATCTTCATGTTTGCCACTCACACACTACCCATACATGTACTGGGCCAATTTACAGTGCAGTCTGATGCCTGACTGTGGTATGGCACATGCCTCAGTCTGGCCCTACAAACATATAAGCTGATAGGGTACCAGAAACTGGAGCAGCATGTAACGTCAGACAGAAAAGGACCAAGAACACAGACATGTACCCCACTCTGTACACATGCCAAATAACATATTCACAATATACTGCTACACAATACTCACACTCTGTCAGAAATTGCCATAAGTACACAGACCTCACTACTGTACAAACTACAACAGAATGTCCAGGTTTTGTCCTCAAATATATGGCCTTCTATACATAACATGTCTGGCAGTTTGTAATATCACTGGGTTGATATCAGGAATGATACCAATAAATAATGATTTATAGTACATATCCACCTCTTACTGCATGACATATGGACAAAGGGTGACAGACTTGGGGGACAAAGGAACAAACACAGGGCCATTATTGACATATTGCTGTTATAAATTGAGAAAATTGCTGGTGTAACAGGGTTTGTTGTAACATATCTCTTCTGAGGGATATGAAGTCAGAAATATACATGGATGTTACCATTTACTGACTGCAATCCTCAGAGTATGCTACTGAATTTATAAAGACAAAAAAAAAATGTGTGAGTAACACACTAAATCTAAGACTCCAAATTCTGGCCAGTCTGCAGATAGCCATACAGGTGAGAGTTTTCTCAACCACATAACACTGTCATGTCAGACTTTAAATCATGCAGAGCAGCCATATCCACACAAGACCTGTTAAACTAACATGACTTCAGATGTACAACAGCAATACTTACATTCTGTCCTCATGTCTGGAACATCCTCCTCCAGTTTGTTGGTCTCCAAAGTGTTTGTTGTAAGAGGTATTTACAACTACCCTCTGTGATGCTGTTTGTCAGATACCAACATGAAGCCAAAAGAGCCAATGCCCACATGAAGTGCTTAGTTATAGGAATGTGTTTCCATGCAATTGGCTGTATGAATGATACCACAGCTGTTCCACATGCAATTAGCAAGTGGGGGACTCCAGTTCATGGACAGGCCATCAGCTGATCATGGGCATTACAAACAAAAGTCAAGCTGCTGCCTATGCAAAACATGAATTTTTCTACATCTACTGGAGAGAGAGAAAGAAAGAAAGAAAACAAACAAAAAGCAAGACCATCACAACCAGACTACAAAAAAAAAAAAAAAAAAAAAAAAAAAAAAAACATCTGCGAGACACACCCATCTACCTGTAAAATACAACAACTGAAACAGGCAAAAAAAGGTATGTGAAACAAGTAATAGTGTAATGGAATGTTGTAGGGGATATGTAAAATAGGTAATTAGGAAGTTCAACAAATATTTCTTCACAACACTTGCTGTACTGATATACTACTGATCAGAACCTATGGCCATAGCATCTGTGTCTGTCTGTAGTGACATAGAACACAGCTCACGCCCCTGACTCAGTCACATATGAATACTACTGGAGTGTGGTTTGAACAATACTGACTGTGACACTCCTAGGCCAGCTACTGGGATGTTGCATATATCCATTGTGAGTACTAGTATAATATACATGTCCATATCAGAAATGTGAGGGACCTGCACAGGGTATTTGCATAGTGAAATACTGTTGGAGCTGTGTGTGTTGAACTGCATATGATATAATGAGCTCATACCATTCAACTGTACAGTGTTATGCACACTGACCATATTTGTGCCTCAGGTTTGTAGTTGTGTTATGTCTGGCAAAGAATTGGCAACTTGTGAACACTTGACATTGCAACATCTCCTTACATTTCAGTTGGTTGTTCCCATTAGGGGCCACCACAGCAGATCATCTGACTGCATGTCTTCCTGTCCTCTGGATCTTGCTCTTTCACACCAACCAGCTGTAGGTCCACTAAAATACATACATACACCTTATCTCATGACTTCCCCTTTTCCTCTTACCCAGCAGCCTCATACTTTCACAAATATACTCGGCCTACCTACCCATCACATGTCCAAACAAACATAATCCTGCCACTCTCTGCCTTTGGCCCAAGCCATACAACCTGGGCTGACCACCTAACATACATGTTTCTACTCCTGTACACCCCTCATCACACCCAGTGCAAATCTTAATGTCATTAACTCTGCCACATTCACCTCTGACTCCTGCCTTATTTTTCAATGCCACTGTCTACAACCCATATAACACAGCTAGGCTCCCCACCCTCTTGTAGACCTTCACTGTCACTCTTAATGGTAACTGTCACAAATCACACCTGACACTTCTCCACCACCTGCATCCTGCCTACACTCTCTTCTTTACCTCTCCCCCTCACTCCCCATTACTCTGAACTGTTGTTCCCAAGTATTTAAATTCATCCACCTTTGCAAACTGTACTCCCTGCATCCTCACCATTCCTCCATCCTCCCTTCCATTCACACACATATATTCTGTCTTAGTCCTGCTGACCAACATTCCTCCCTTCTCTAGACCTCTCCAAGGTCTCCTCAACCTGTTCCCTACTATCACTACAGAACACAATGTCATCTGCAAAAAGCACAGTCAACAGGGACTCCTGTCTGATCATGTCTGTTAAGCTGTCCATCACCACTGCACATGAAAAAGTACTCACAGCTGCTCCCTGATGTACTTGCACCTCCACCTTAAATGCACCTGTCACACACAGACCAGAACTCACTGCTGTCACAGTAGCCTTGTACATATCCTGTAGCATTCTTACAGATTCCTCTGCCCCTCCTGACCTCCTCATACAATAACACAACTCACCTCTAGGCATCCTGTAATATGCTGTCTATAAGTCCACAAAGACACAATGCAGCTACTTCTGAACTCGTCTGTACATATCCATCAACACTTTCATAGTTATCATCACATCTGTATTGATCTTTCCTGGCATGAAACCATACTGCTGATTAGTAATCCTCACAATCCTTCTTAACCTAGCTTCTACAACCCTTTACCATTACTTAATGCTGTGACTGATCAATGTTATCCCTCTGTAGTTACTACAGCTGTGCACACCACCATTATTCTCATAATATATATATATATATATATATATATATATATATATATATATATATATATATATATATATACACACACACCCTCCAGGGTATGACTGTGAATGCAAAGGCTACCCAAATATCAAATGATGTACGTGTATTACAGCAATTTGAAGACAGTGTCACTAATGTTGGTCCATAGCCCACCATGTATTTACGGCATCCTCCGCCTGTTGCCCCCTTTCAGGTTGACAGGAATGACTGAGCAACAAAAGTGTTATGACAGTGTGTTATACTGACATAGGACATAAATGTATAGCAGTTACTACCTGTACAGATATATGCATGTATAGGTAGGTGTAGCTGGCTGCCTCATAATGCCTGAACAGCATGTAACTGAGCTGTACATGATGTACACGTGTGTAATGTTAATATGCATGCATCCAACAGAGTTACATTTCTACAACTAATGGTTGTTGCATTGCCCTAACACAGACATGGGTACTGCCCTAAGCAGGAGTATCATGTAGGAAATAGAGAGGTGTCCAACTATGTTATGACCTTGTGTCCATGCCTACTACAAACATTGATATAACCACCCACATAGCTGTATGGCCTCAGCAATACCTAACTTGTACAACCTGTCTCAACTAAAGTAGAGTAAACCCCTTTGCTGGATGGCAGTAGTGCACAAAGCACATAATGGGATGCTATATTGGCTGTAGAGGGGACAATAGGAGCAGGCACCCACTGGCCAGCATGTCATATTTTGGACGACAATATTAGGTCACAGGTGGATTACTGTAAGACTAACTATGAGTATAAATTGGACACATCCACTGAGGGCAACCAGAAGGCCATCTTCACATATGTCTGCAGTCTCAAAGGCAACAACCCAGACCATCCTGTAATGGAGGTCAATCATAGCACTTACACACACACCATCACTACAGCCAAACTGCTGCAGACACATATAGGCCAAATATTACTCCCCCCCCCCCCCCGGCTCAACATCATTATAAGTGGATATGCACACCATACGCACCACTACCCTCATCATCATGGATCAGGTGCAAACCACCCACATACTTAAAAATAGCAAGTCACCTTGGGGACTTGTAAAGTACAGTTTTGTACCTACCATAAATGTAGATGTTCGAGGATTCCCTTGCTGCAGTCCTGACAATAGGGTATAGTCCGCGTCCCAGTCGGCCCGAATACCAGAGTATAAGGCTGACGTCGGTCATGGCGCCTTAGACTGACGCCAGTACGTCAGGGTACTAATGCGCATGACCGACGTCATTTCCTCAGTCTTTTCTTGCCCCAGATGTCAGAAGACCCAAAAAGACAAGTCCCAAAAACAACCTGCACCAAAAAACATGTACAATATATACAGTAATATATACAAAAATATAAGCATGTAAACTCACCTACACAACCACCCTGAAACACAGAGGGAAGGAGGGAGGTAAATTGGACTGCAGCAAGGGAATCCTCGAACATCTACATTTATGGTAGGTACAAAACTGTACTATGTTCTTCGTCTTCCCTTGCTGCAGTCCTGACAATTGGGTAGAATCCCAAAGCAGAGGTAAGGGAGGCTGGCAAATTAGAAAGTAGCAGGAGCTGACAACATGCCTTGTAAAACAGCTGTGGCAAAACCAGCTCTAGTCTTAGAGTATATAGGCAGGTGATAATGCCTAGAGAAAGTATGCACTGAACTCCAAGTAGCTGCTTCCAGAATATCCTTAGTTGCCACCCCTTAGAAATGCTGTTGAAGTGGCAGTAGCCCTAGTGGAATGAGGCCTAATCCCAGCTGGAACCTCTTTGCCATGATGGGAATAACAAAATGCAATGCAAAAGCCAATCCACCTAGAAATAGTTTGTTTTGACACAGGCTTGCCCTGTGAACTCAAAGCAAAAGAAACAAGTAACTGCTGAGACTGCCTAAAATCTTTAGTCCTGCTCAAATAATAACGCAATTGCCTGTGTACATCTAAAGTGTGCAAAATCTTTTCCCCTTTATTTTGAGGATCTGCAAAAACGTAGGCAAATGAATAGTTTGGTTTAAAGCCACACTAGAAACCACCTTAGGCATAAAGGAAGGATTAGTACGTAATGATACCCTGTCCTTATGGAAAATCAAAAGGGCTCTACTGCCATAAGGGCCTGCAACTCAGACACCCTTCTTGCAGAAGTAATAGCCAACAGAAAAGCAGTCTTCCATGACAAATATTTCAATTCAGCAGTAGCTGCAGGCTCAAAAGGTTGTAGAGTAAGTTTTTCCAACACAAAATTGAGATCCCAAGCAGGAGTAGGAGCTCACGTGGGGTCTTATATTCTTTGCCCTCTAAGAAACTGCTTGAACAAAGGATGCGAAAACAAAGGTGGGTCACAATCATAGTGAGCTGAAATTGCTGCAGCATGAATCTTTATGGAAGAGAAGGACAAACCTTTGTCCAATAATTCAGTAAGATATTGAAGAGCCACACTCAAATTAGGCTCTGAAATCTCCAAATTCTTTGCTGTACTCCAAAATAAAAATCTCTTCCATTTTTCTGCGTACACTCTCCTAGTACTAGGCCTTCTAGCTTCCATAATCACATTTAAAACTTGTTGAGGAAGCTGAGACCTACCATGCTTCAACACAGAATATGCCAAGCTGTGAGATGAAGAGATTGAAGCTTGACATTGAGCAGATGACCGTCCTTCTGAGATAACAGATGAGGAATCAGAGGTAAAGGCCATGGAGGCTTCTTTACAAGACTCCTTAGAAGTGGGTACCAGTGTTGCCGAGGCCAATCTGGAGCTATCAAAATCATCCTTGGCCTGTCCTGTCTGACCTTTAGTAATACCTTTGGAAGAAGAGGTAGAGGTGGAAAGGCATAGACATGAAGGTTTTTCCAACTGAAAGACAGAGCATCCACTTTCCAAGCTGTGTGATGAAACCCCTTTGTGCAATACTTTGGCAGCTGGTGGTTTAGTGGAGAAGCGAACAGATCTATGTCTGGAGTTCCCCATGACACTGTCAATTTCTGAAATACATGAAGATCCAGTTTCCACTCGTGGGGATCCATGATTTGTCTGCTTAATACATCTGCTAGGAGTTCTGTGCTCCTGGCAGAAACCTTGCCTGAAGAGTCAGTTGCAGGCTTAACGCAGTCTCCCATAAAATCATTGCTTGCCTGCATAGAGGATAAGAATGTGTTCCCCCTTGCTTGTTGATGTACCACATGACAGTTGTGTTGTCTGTCAGAATCAACACCTGCCCTGGAAGAAGTAACTCCTTGAACGCCATCAATGCAAACTGGACTGCTAACATCTCCTTCATGTTGATATGTAGATGCTGTAGTCTGGCAGGCCACTTGTCTTGTATCCACTTTCCATTTAGATGAGCTCCCCAAGCAGTGTCCGAGGCATCTGTCGTTAAAATCTGACTCGCCTCTGGCGGGTCACAGAGAGTCCCTTGTTTAGGTGACATTCCTGAGCCCACCACAAGAATTCCTTTTGAAGGCAAGGTATTATTTGAATGACAGTGTCCAAATCTTGGCAGTGCTGTGTCCATACATTTTGAGATACCATTGCAGCTTCCTCATATGCAGTTTGGCATTGGGAAGCACCAGAATACAAGATGCCATGAACCCTAATGCTTGAAGGACTGTCCTTGCAGTCAGCACGGACTGATGAGATAGTTGATGGAAGTAAAGTGACAGACTCTTTTGTTTGTCCGGGGTTAAAAAGGCCATCCGGGCTGCTGTATTCAGTCTCACACCCAGAAAGCACATGTCTTGAGAGGGTACTAGACTGGACTTTATTTCGTTCACAGAATACCCTAGGCATCTTAGCACTGCTATGACATATTCCAGATGCTGTAGAAGGTGTTCCTTTTCTTGATCCAGAATCAGGCAGTCGTCCAAGTAAGGATAAATTTGAATGCCTTGAAGCCTGAAGTAAGCTATCACTGGAGCCAGAACCTTTGTGAATACTCTGGGCGCAGTAGATAAGCCAAAGGGCAATGCAGAGAACTGATAATGAAAATCTCCAGTTCGAAACCGCAGATACTTTCTGCAACTTAGCCTTATGGGCACATGAAGGTAAGCTTCCTTGAGATCCAAAGTTACCATCCAGTGATCCTTGCCCAGCAGAGGTAACAGTTGCTGTAACGTCAACATCTTGAACTTGGGAATGTCCAGATAAGTGTTGAGGATAGATAAATCCAAAATTGGTCTCCACGTGTTCCCCTTCTTTGGTACTAGGAACAGGCGAGAATAAAATCCAAGCCCCTTTCTGATACAGGGACTGGCTGAATAGCCCCTATCTGGAGTAACTGAGAAACTTGCTTGTGAGCCTCTTTTCTTTGTGGAGGAGGAACATCTGGCATGCCTTTGAAAGGGGCATTGTGTGGAAATAAAATCTGTACCCGTGATGAATGATATCCAGCACCCATCTGTCTTGAGTGATTAAATCCCAATTTTCTTTGAAAAGAGACAATCTTCCTCCCAAAGGAGCTGCCAGACGAGAGTCCACTGGCAGCTGAAAAGGCAGGTCATTGGTTCTGCTTACGAAAGGACTGACCCTGCCCTCACCAGAAGTCTGAGCAGGTGAACTGTCTGATCTAGGCCTAAGAACCTTGAGCCCTGCCCCTACCACGTCTAGACCTACCCCTAGACTGGGAACCATAAGCAGGATATGTCCACCCCTTAGCAGGCCAATTTCTACTAAACTTCGGAGGCTGCACCTGCAAAAAATCTTTAACAGTCTGCATAGACTTAGCTTTGTCCTCCATTTTCTTTAAAACTGCTTCCACAGGCGGTCCAAACAACACATCAGACTGTAAAGGAGCATCCAAAATCCTGGTCTTAACATGCTCAGCTAAATTCTGATCCTTCAACCATGCATGCCTGCGAAGAACAGAACTAGTAGCAGCCACCCTCGAGGAGGCCTGAACAGCATCAAAACCACACTGCAAAGAATGCTTACCCACTTGTTCAGACACATGAACCAAATCCAGCAATTCTTTACACTCAATACCTTCCGCCAAAGCATCCACCTTAGATTTCAATTGTGAAAGGAGATAATTCTGATATTTCAGCATATGAAACTGACAATTCAACGCCCTCATGGCTAGAGTGGAAGAAGTATATACTTTCTTACCCCACCTATCCAAAGCCCTTGCCTCTTTATCAGAGGGTACAGGATTTTTAACCACAGAAGCTTTAACACCTTTAGGCCCCTGAGAAACAGTTTCTGGGTCCGCCCTGGGACTCTTAAACAAATACTTATGAGCTTGGGCACCCTATAATACCTATAAGTCTTAACAGGAGCAGGAGGCAAGGTATCAGGGTTCAGAGAAGCCTCTGCTAAAACATCCTCCACCACATTCAACACAGGAGGAATAGCTAAGGGCCTATGCTGGGGCAAAACAAGAATTCCCTAAGCCTTTTCTGGAGTCAGAGTAATCTTGGCCTTCCCATTTGAAGTGCTCCCTCATGGAGTGAAGAGTCTCTGAAAATGAAAAATCCTCAGGAGGAGAAGCTGAAGGAGTGGAATCATCCACATCAGAATCAGAATAAGTAGGAAACTCTTGCAAGTCTTCCACAGAAGACTCTGAAGCCTGTGAACACTGTTCAAAACTATCAAACTCCTGTTCCACCCTAGGCCTCTTATCAGGAGGGGGCATAGAACCTCTAATCAGAGTAATCAAATCTTCTGCCATTTTAAGCATATGTTTCTTAGGCACAGAGCCCGAAATGCTAGGAGAAGCCCCTACAGAAGCTGAACTTGGCCTTCCTCTAAAAGAAGCTTTGGCAACAGAAGGAGAGGCCCTAACTACCTTGGGAAGAGAGGGAAGAACAGCTACCTGAGAAGCCCCCTCAGCCTGGCCTACCTCCTGAGAGGGCACATCCTGTAACAGTAAAGTATCTGCCTGAGACTCCATAGAGACTCCTGGCAAAACCTCTGGCTCCCCTGAGCCTTCTAAAGGACCGACGTCCGGGACTGCGGTTCCTCACCCTAGACTTCACTGTTTTGTCCTTGCGCTTCTTAGATGAAGCAGGCGTCGGAGCATCCGACGGCATAGTATAATTGCAACGCTTCCCAAACACTAACCTAGCACAATCAAGCCTCCTCTTAATAGTGCGCTTGTTAAATCTAGCACAAGAGCGGCAACCAACAACGTCGTGCTCAGGCCCTAAACAAGGTATACACAATGTATGATAATCCCTATGCGGTATCTGCTTCCCACAAGAAATACAGTTATTCACTTTTTCTGACATCCGGTTAAATACTGAGGCAAGAAAAAACCAAAATGTTCCCCAACGGGGTTACTTAGCCAACTCTGAATTCGGTCTGAAACTCCGGTTTCGGAAAATCTCAGAACGCCAACCTGCACTCGCAAAATTGCTTCTGCATCGGACCATGCGGCAAAAAAGACTGAGGAAATGACGTCGGTCATGCGCATTAGTACCCTGACGTACTGACGTCAGTCTAAGGCGCCATGACCGACGTCAGCCTTATACTCTGGTATTCGGGCCGACTGGGACGCGGACTATACCCTATTGTCAGGACTGCAGCAAGGGAAGACGAAGAACATCATTCCAGTCTGCATCCTACATGAACTCAGACATATGCTTCCAGCTCCATTACATACTGTATGCAAGCCAAGCCTAAGCAGCTTTGACAGCCCATCTGCACAGACACAGACACCATCACCCTTCTACACAAATGTGAATGGTGGTTTATGAAATGTACTGGCCCTCATAGGGGGGAATATGACACAACAGGACCAGGAGTGCAATGCATGTTCATACAGTGCTGCATCTCATGTGTTTGTATATAGTGTACACTGTTGATGAGTCATGTGCTGTCTTTGTAAAGAAGTCTGTGCAATGTATGAGGTCCTATGATGCGTTTCCCTGTTTATGTCTTCCAGGTGCTATGCCGAGGCGGACAGACTGCAATGAGCAGGAGACTTGGGCTATAGCTGAGGCCATCCTGCAGAACTACACCATCCTTTTTGGTCTGGGTCATGAAAACTAGCAGGAGCAGACTTCACTGCGGGATGAAATTGTCCAAACTGTGAACAACTTGGGTCACCATGGCGGCATGTATGATCAGGTACGTCATAGAGCAAGAGACCTGATTTGATGTGCCCAGCAATGGGCTGCTGCTGTAGCGAGGGACCATTCTACTACCGGTGGGGGGCCAGCTACACAGCCCCCTCTTACGGCAGTGGAGGAGCTCCAGCCCAACCTTGGGGTAGCCTCCACAAGAAGTGGTACCCAGGCAACAGGTGAGGAGTGTCCAGGTAAGCCAAAAGTGCAGATCAATGTAATGAGATTGCATTACAACTGTGTTCTATAGAGTCTTGAGATGCATATGTCAGGGAAAAATACTACCACCATAACTGCTATATCACTCCCACTACTAAAATGGTACTAACACCTTCCTAATTCATTGTCTTCTATATGGTGCCCCACTTCTTACCAACCTTCAATCTTCTCTAAAAACAAAGCTATCCTCCTGTTATCAGAAAATGTCTAAGTTTGCCACCAGCTACAAATCCAAATACCACCACAGCAATGCCCTACACAAACTTAATTTGCTTGAACTTCCTAACCATCTTACCTACATTTAACTTACTCATGCCCATAAACTCATCTGTAATCCCTACATCTACCCCTCCCTTGCATCCTCCTTGAACATGCAGATACCCAACAGACTTCTAAGATCCAATAACCAGTAGTGTGTGTGCGTGTGTGTGTGTGCGTCAGTCAGTGAGTGTGTGTGTGAGTGTGCCACCAAACTTTATAGTGTTGATAGTAATGTACATATGTTGTCTTTTTTTCACAGGTGGCCATGGCAGTCGCAGTCCCTCCCACTGGGTAAGTGATATTACTTCATTTGGCAACTCTGACCATGATGATACCCATAGTGAGGCACAGGTGGGGTTGTCAGAGGCTGCAGCTGTGTCATTGGTTGGCATATCACCTATATTAACCCCATTCCTGCACACAGTCACAATGCCCATCCATTTTCCATCACCAGTGGCCATAATAGGACAGCTGGGTGCTGGCACAGAAAAGTGTGGTGACTATGGCATGTGCGCGCACAGGCACTGGCCATAGTCAGAGTACTGGTGCTGCCCCATACAGCCAGGCAGGGGTGCTCGGAGGAGAATGGCTACCTGTCCAGCCCATGCTGGAAGTGCCACTGCTGCATTAACCGAGCACATGTTTCGGTCCATAATGAATGCACAGGCATGTAATGAACGTAACAGACAACTGCACAGGATGGTGGAAGAACATCTCCCTGGTGCCCATGGCAATTTTTGCAAACTCATTGCAACCATACATGAGGGCAGTGAGATCACAGATAGATGGTGGGGTCAGGTCGTGGCACTCCTCCACCATGGAGTATCTGTGCTTGAATATATGGCAGACTGGAGGCAGCAGCCATGTGAAGGTAGTTCAGAACCACGATCATCTGGGCATGCACGTGGCCATGCATAATCATGCTCCTGTATGGGCAGTAACACCAGCACTAGTGAGGGTGTTGTGATGTCCATGCCAAGACGTTGCAGGCCATGGACACATGGTCCTGGATGATCCCAAAAGGGACGTGGATCCAGAAGACATATGTCACCATCAGGGAGAAGTACTATCTCCGGTCTTGTCAGTGGTGGTGCCCGTAATACCCTTGGCAGATCCAGTTCTCATGTCCGTGGCCAGAGGCAACTGTACACTCTGCCATGTATGGGCCACAGCTGTCCAGAAAACATCAGTGTAGGGCAGCCACATGGCATGTCTGTGTGCATACACACACACACACACACACACACACACACACACACACACACACACACACACACCACAATCACAATAAACTCACCTCCACACACATGCACCACACCTGCACAGGCCATGCCATTCCCATACCCCAAACACACACCCATGCTGTCAATGAAATGGAGCAGCCTACGGCTCTGGGAAATCCACACAACACCCTGTGCATATGATGAAACCTGTGCCAGATCCCTGACATCCAAAACATCGATGCAGGGACATGCAAATATGGCTTTGATGCACAGGGTGAACTTAATAAATTGTATGTAGGTAATGCTGTGTATGGTGCTGTCATCTGACATTTCTAAGGGATGCAAATCAGTGTGTGTGTGTACAGTTTAAGCCATGATGCATTATTGCTATTCTTAATGCTGAGTAAATGTGTTCTCACATGCTGTAGCCTGTTTGTGTTCTAGGCATGTGTCTCACCAGGATGTGGCCCTGCAGCAAGTCTAAGGGGTATGGCAGTGTGGTAACACATCAGCCATGTCATAGGCAAGGTACAGCTATAGCTGCAGAAATTTCACAAGTCTGTACAAAAGTCATTGCATATGTCTCACAGATTATAGGGCTGAGGGTTGTATATAAGTTTATGGTGACTGACAACATCTGTTTCAGAGTGGAGAATGCCAAGTGTGGTGGTTTGGACACACCTCTGTTTGCTAATAACCACACCCCCAGGGGGTATTCATCAAACAAACACACTGAGATTACTCTACACACATTTGGCAGTACTGAGATCCATTGATTCATAGCTTCATAGGTATGTAGTAGGTGAATGGCCATGAAGGCTCTACAAGGCTAGCCCAAGGAAATACACTGGCATCAGGCCGCATGAAAACAGTCCTCGGTGTGGCTAATGAGTATACTCACTTGAGTGATCCCCAGGGGTGGGTATTGTATTCCCCATCCATTCATTGTATTGTGTATTGTGGATGGCCAGTGATGTGCATTACTTCACATGTATGTGATTTATATTCCATACCATGGACAGTGTCTGGGTTGTGAACCTATCCCACAAGCATGTCCTTTGGAGTGTGGACATGTGCTTGCGGTATGTGGGGCATGTTGTGTGGACAGATTGGGATCTTCAGATGTAGCATTCCTGACCCAGTTTGGGGAGACATGGCTGTGTAATGCAGGCAGTGGTTGCACCTACATAGACAGTATGATACAGGGATTCATTGGAGTTATAGGAGTATGTCCATACAGAGCATGTGTGTAAGGCCTTGTATTATCTTTCTGGGGTATATTTGCAGCCTCTACAGTTGTTGCAGGTGTTCAGTGGTGTACATCGCAAAACAGCCACTGTATACATTGATTGGGCTACTGAAGAGGGGGTACAGGGTGATCATGTCCTTTTATTTGCTGGATAACATACAATTAATCAGGTGATATAACACATCGAAGTACTTTCTGATGTCAGTGGCACTGTTGTGGTCACAGACAGCTCACTGTCAACCCATGTTCTCCATTATGTTAAAACAACATCACTGTTCAGTGGACTAACGGCAAAATATTACTTCATGTGAGCCATGGTGTTCATAAAGGTAATGGCAGAACATCTCCTGGCATTGAGGTAATGTCAAGGGTTCAGACAACAGTCATGTGTGTCATTGTGGCCTTTGTTCATGATGTAAACATCACATGAGGTGGGAATGATAGCACCCACCTTATATGTATGCAAACATTGTCAGCCAGGGTGCCTTTGTGTTGGCCTGCACCTCAGAGGTGTAGATAACAAACAATAGAGGGCATGAGTCCATACCCTGTATGACTCCACTCATGTGTGGTCATCATTTTGACATGGAGTCTTCTGCATTCACACCGTCAGTTCTATCTAAGATGCAGTTTGCGAGAGAACTAGTGATATAGGGGTTGATGCCTAGCCTAGTATGTTTGTGCATGATTCCTAAGTAGACAGTGGTCTTTGAGTATTAGAAGAGCTACCTATATTGTCAATATTCCATACTGTCACATAATCATTGCACATGGCACAACACATTAAGGGCTGTAGATGGTCTACACCTACCTGTACAGTGGTTTACAAATGTTGCCCTTGTAATGTGGACGTTGGGACACATACTAGGTAATCTATATAATAATATCAAAGCCTGCCCCCAATTGATCACATGATTACACAATCACAACAGCCACACAGGATACTGTTGTGAGACACACACACACACACACACACACAAGCCACCTGCACTCAAGAATTGCCATTTGACAATTCAAAATGATTGAAAGTCTCCACGGCCACTTTAGTGTCTGTGGAGAAAATAACAGACAGCCATACCTCTCAACTGAACAGATTTTTGCATAATGTCCAAATGTCTGCTTCATATTTTTGGTGTGTTCCCCCTAAAATCTGCACCTGTCTGGCAAATAACTCTGAACTGAAGTCATTAAATAATGACAAATATTTGAGCTTAAGACTCTACATCCATAAGAAAATCCATGCTAATTCAAAGCCTGTCATTCTATCAATGTTCTAAGTGTCTAATAGCAATATTGAAGAAAGATTCCTTAATTTTTTTTCCTGTGCGCAATAAAGTTTAAGCATAGCTTAGCCTGTCGCGCAGCTATGCATAACAGAGTTTAAACATCAAAAGAAGCTAAATAGAAGTATACACACTACTAATAGTTAAACTAGAATAATGTAGTGGTTAGAGTGTGCACCTAGTATGCAGCCAGATACGGTTTGAGCCCCACAGCAGTCAATACATTTTCATATGTGAAACACAACTAAAATATAGCTTTCATAAGGAGGTAGTGAATATTATTATGTATAGGCTAACAAGGGTAGAGTAGCAGCCCTAAACATGAGATGTCAATGAAATGTAAATTTTAAGCAAGATTTATCATAAATAAGTGGATTTGTGCACTGGTGAACAGGGTTAAGCATTTACCACTTTAAGCAATAGTTATCTTAGCTAAGCTGGTTTGCCCGGTGCTTAGCTTAGCACAGACATTTCAAAACTGTCCAATCACGGTACAGGGCAGGACATCAGCCCTATTTAAACCACACAGGTGGGAATACAGCTCATAACCAGTTGTAGCTCCCCACTGTATGCACTATGGCAGGTGTAGGTGAAGGTTTGCACTTTCGGGCACAGCGCTGGGGCATTCAGGAGTCCAGGGTCATGGTCAGACTCCTCATTAAAGACCATGAAGGGTGACTGTTGCAGGACTAGGACCAGTACCAGGGCTCCCTATACAAAGCAGAGGCTGGGGACCAACTGGCCAAAATCCTACCGCCACTAAAATCCCTCGTACTGGTGAGCACATCCGGCACCACTTTGCCGACTTGAAGTGGAGGAAGAGAGACCTTGTGGACGAGTGGGTCCAAGAGGCTCTACTTTTTGTGTTCGAAGTCCAAGACTATCGAATACGATATTCTCGACACAAGTACACCAAAAGCGCAAAACATTGAAAATGTAAACAGAAATCTCCGTAGTTGGAGATTTCCATATACTTCAGTGTAGTGCGATCGCGGAGTTGGTATATTTAAGTAGCAGGGGGTGTGGGGTTGCAGGGGGGCTTGCCCCCTGCCTACATTAGTTTAAAATTTTTTTTGTTGTGTATTTTTTTTTTGGACTTAGATTGTTTAATAGTTCGATGCATATGGTTCGATCCATATGCATTTGAGCTATTAAACTTTTGAGGTCCTAAGGTAGACCCGGTCCAAGATGCCCGAGTGGGGAATGCTCCAGCCATGTGCAAGTATTAGTCAAAATAAATGTTCTCCAAAGTCCAGCCTGTGTATGCGATGGATAGGTATGCATAAGTGTTTTCTCTTATCTCCTGTACAGCTGCAGATGAGAGGGCTGTGAGCTTGGAAGTCCACGCCAGCAGGCTGCAAAGGGTGTGTCACGAGGCTGGTGAGTAACAATCTAGCTGGTATTATATAGGGCAAATAAATAAAAAGTAGTAGAATGTCATCTTGCAGTATTTAAAAATGGGTATGTTTTTTAGTGACTGAAGAAGCCAGTAGGAGAGTAATACTGACATACAGGTTATATATCAATAAAAGTGTAACTACGTGTCAATAAAAGTGAAAACCCCAGACTGGTTGTGTTTATTCTGGTATTGTATGCCTGGAAAGTTTCATGCACCAAGATCTGATATCAGAATAGTAATGTTGTGTTAACCACTTTTTTCTACACTGTGCTATGTCAAAAGGTATGTATAGGAATGTATATAAAAGAATGTTGTAATCACAAGGTTAGATTGTACAACCAAGAGAGAATTAGAAAGAAAACATTCAAGGAAGGGACAGCAGTTTCTCAATAGCTCATTCTGATGAAACACAAACTTGTATTTTTAACAGAAACAGCCACAGTACAAATCTTGGGAGTGGTAGTAAACTGTATGCATAATTTCAAGTAGCATTTAGTGAATATGTGTAGAAACAGTCAGGTAGTAACAACATAAATTCCCTCCATAGATCTTCCAGGTGAAAGAAGGTATAAAGCATCTATAAGAAGCCTGTAGTAATACTGTGTCCACCACCCACAGTCCAACCCCAGGCTGCAAATGACAGCAAGATAAGTACATTCACCAAGTGGTCTCCCCCAAGAAATGTTCAAAAGTGTCATGCTGTTACAGCTATTGGTCCCTGCTACCAACAACCAGGGTGATTGACAGAAATCAAGGCAGAGTATGCCAGTAGCACACACACACACACACACACAAACACACACACTCACACACACTCACACACAGTATGGGTGCACATATGTAACTCTGACTATGTGAATATGGGTAGAAACAGTCATATAGTATTAACAAACTCCACAGGTCTTTCAGATAAGAGAAAGTATAAAGTAGCTCTAAGAAGGCTGTAATTATACTGTCTACAAACATACCACTGCCCAATCCAATGCCATAGTTGTTGTAATAATACCTGTAGAGTAATGAGTAGAGCAATGATCATTAAAGCTGTAACTACTACAAGAATCTACATTTGTTAACTGACATCTCTCCCTCCCCCACCTTATCTTCACCAATAATCTTAACACATAAATGAATGGGTATGTTTTCTACCAAACCTACTGTTGAGACATGTGCCCTGTTGTTCTACAAATGTTGAAATTAATTCCAATTAATATTCCCTGTTCAAATACTATCATTGGTGGCCTGGTGTTATCAATGTAACCCACATGCCCATGTAATGCCATATATGCATGTGTTTTGTTTGCTATAGCAAATGTTCCAAACATTTTTGTTTGGGTTAATGGGAATACTCATGCATGCTGTTATAACTAATCCTGCAACATATGTTTTAAAAATGCAACCCTATAGCACGTCTGGGAAGGCCAAGTATCAGTGAATCTGCCTCTCCCACCTCATCTGGCCATGGCACCGGCCCCAGTAAGCCTCATCTGCTGGTCCTGCACCACCCCACCTCAGGGGTTGGGGCTCGTCCTCCCCCTGGGTGCGGGCAGGATCCTGTCACCCGAAGCCTGGTCTGGGTCTGGTGCATAGCATGCTCCACAAGGAATTAGTAAATCTGCGACACCACCTTGAGGGCAGCATGATGCATTTAGAGGGTCAGCCTGCCCCTCCTGCTCAGTTCTCAGCACAGCCACCATCAGGGCCATGAAGGTGCAGTGGTGACTGCCCATGGGTTGGGACCTCAGTCCCACTGTATCCATTTGGGGGCTCGTGAGTTTCCGATTATCAAACACCCCTCCTCATCCAAGGTGTTTACCTCCCACATTATATACCACCCCTGAATGCTGTCTCGTCTGTCTTCCTACCCAACCTACCTCCCCAAATACACGTACTATCCTTCCCCAACATCCCACTGTCACCTTAGAAAAAAAGGGCAATCTGTTCCCAAAAAAAATGTTACCTCATACATAGCTGTCCATTTTGGTCATGTGTCCACTGGACACATG
Source organism: Protopterus annectens (assembly GCF_019279795.1). Taxonomy (NCBI): domain Eukaryota; kingdom Metazoa; phylum Chordata; order Ceratodontiformes; family Protopteridae; genus Protopterus; species Protopterus annectens. Next base: position 1,368,751,724 of record NC_056743.1, read on the forward strand.
TAATCTTGTCTAATTGGCATCATAAGATATTTTTGTTTTCCTCAGCCCTCTCTCTCAGGGGTTTGAGTGTCCAAATTTACCTACAAATTCAGTATATCTGTGCAACTTTTGCTGTAGAAGAACTGAACAACTATGAACATCTATGGACCTTACCTAAACCCATCCTGCACTTCCCTAGCTCTCTTTCATATTGCTTTATCCTCTTCATGCCTCCTTTTTCACCACTTTCCTATCACCCCTTTCTTTCTTTTCTTTTAAAGAAATTAGCGCTGGAGTAAGTGGGAGTAAGCCTGTTTGCACAGTGCTAAGCAATGCCTACACAGATTAAGCACTTTTAAGGATAACTGGCTGTCAGCATAGTTAACCAGAAGTTAGCATTGCTTACCACTTCACAAACCCGCTTAAAAGTGCCTTAATCACTCTGTATCCAACAGCCCTTGTTCTGCCCAGCAACAAAATAATCAGCCCTTGCAAGTCTTGAACTCAGGACTCTGCACACTATAGCCGCAGCAATTTTTCACTAAGCCATCTGAGCTGTAGATATGTCTGATGATTATTCAAACATATCATTCAGCACAGTCATTCAACAGTAGCGGGGAAAAAAAAAAAATATATATATATATATATATACACACACACACACACACACACACACACACACACACACACACACACACACACACACACTTACCAGTATTGGGATTAGAACTCCTGCCTATCTAGGTATTCCTACTTGAGTGCTACGCAGTTATCAGACGCGCCACAGAGCTTAGACATTTCAACCTCTTCCAAAGGTACTTCTAAGGTGGAAGACATCAACAGGACTACTAAATTGGAGTGAAGGGAAGTGTAAAGGATAGTACATAGGTCAAAAATGGTATAATTCAGACAGTACATGATTCCCACACAGACAGGACACACACACACACACACACACACACACACACACACACACACACACACACACACACACACACACACACACTTGTCAGTATTTGGATTAGAACTCCTGCCTATCTAGGTATGTCCACTATAGTGTTACACAGTTACCACATGTGCTAAAGAGCTTACTGAACTTTCACATGGCCAAAGCTGCTGATAACTGCACAGCTCGGGTAAAGTATTAAGTGGCAGACAGTCTGCTTTCTGCTCCACCCGTACATCATGATAGTTCTTCCTGTCTTGCACTTCAACTAGCATTATGGCTCGGCACTTCACCGGGTAATTATATCAAGAAGTGTGGCACACCTGGGAGCTGTCAGCAGTACTTGTTCATAACAGATGTAGCCGCAGTACTTACTAGTAATGTCCACCCCTCCTGCCATGTTTGAAGGGCAGTTGTTTGTGGTTTCACTCATTAACCTGGAGCACTTGTCCATTCTGAGGCACTTTTGCAACTGCCTCATGTACATAGGCAAACCTCCTCAACACTCAGACCTGTGAGCGTTACCCATATGTGGACATGTGCACTCTCTAGCAAAGACTGGACTAGCAGGTCAAGAGGATAAGATCAACACCTGCACCACACCATGTGGAACACATAGCTCACCATGACACCCACTTTGACAGACAGTCACACACCCACCTTTCCAGAGGCACTCAATGAACATTTACCCAGACAGCACAGACCAGAAAGACAGATGCCCACTCAGACACCATGGCATAGCACATGTCAAGGGACACATTTAACCTACACAGTGTGCCCCTCCACCTAAGCTCCTAAGACTAACATTGCACAATACAGTGATAATGGGTAACTCAATACTGAGGTACACACATATTCCACTCACTAAGTTGAATATGGAGCAGGTAACAGCCAAATATCTATCACATGCCAGCATCCAATACATGACTCAGCCAGTCATGGCACTCCACAACTATGAGTATCACTCTGTATCCATGTGGGTGTGAATTACCTGGGACACACCTCAGTGGACTACATGACAAGAGACATGGTTGAACTCTCTGATTATGTTGTCCAAGCAATTGTGACAGAAGCCCCTGGACAGTGTACCACTGTCAACCAAAATGATGATGCTGCGATGCTATCAACAGATGATTGATTGCAACATTGGCTTGCATATTATGTGTCCTTCTCAGGAGATTCAGTATCTTTCTGCTTGTGACATGATTGACAGAACCCAATGACCTGCCACAGCTGTCCTACATCCGTCACCGCTGGGTTTCCAGGTACTGGCCAAGTGTCTTGCCACACCTATGATACCTGATTAGGCAGTGTTCTTAATGTTACCACCATAACAGCTACACATGTATGCAATCTGAGTGTCATGCTGCTCAATAGTAGACATCTAAATGTCAGGATGCAGTCACTCATAGCAGTCATTGGAGTGGAGTACATATGTCTGCTGTAATGGAGAGGTGGTTCACAGCAGCAGACAGCAGACCTGCAGTATCAGGCTATGATGCATTCCACAGCTGTAAGCTCCCAAACCTGGACCACACCCACACCTCCACAGGTGTTGTTTCCTTATTCATTATGGCTAGGAAAACCTCCAGATTAGTATCCCATCATAATGCATTGGAGATATTTACGCTACAACTGCCTTGGGGTAATAGGGCAATCCAAACCATAGCCTGCTATGGGTCAACATCTATGTCCCTAGACTGTCAATGCACATTCCTCAACACCTTGCCATCTATGATGGTCCAACACAACACTGACATACTATGAGTCTTCAACTACCCCTCCATCACCTAGGGAAAGTAGTCAAGTGCCAGTACAGTGGGCCAACACTTTTGGGATTCCTCATTTCCATTGCCCTAGACCAGCTCATACTGACCCCCGGTAGAGGATGCAATAACCTTGATCTGTGTTGAATACTTAAATATGGGACTGTTGCTCATCCACAGATGTCAATCCCTGCATGGTGAGATTCACAAAGGCTGTAATCAACATGGAAGTCAACATGTCAGCTACACTCCTCACAAAGGTACCCACCTTGCAAAACCTCTCCAAAGCTGGCTTTGCAGCCATGAAAACAGGGGCAGATGTCTTCATTGCACCTATGGCAATGGGAAATAGCTGCATGACTGTGGAATCATACACATAGGCACTGTACAAACAAGTACATGAATGCATAGTACTAGCCAGAGCCAACTGAACCCACATACTGTCCTCCAAACACTGGGAGATAATGTGATGGTCTCCTGCCATTACTAAAGTGTACATCAGAAGGAGGACACTGTTGTAGAGAAAGGTGGTATCTCATGACTGTTGAACTACCTTATTAGCCTCAAACACAACTTTGGATCCCTCATGGAGTCCCCTGCAGGCATCTATGATGGCAGAGATGCAGCAGACACTGATGAAAGTCACAACAGCCTTTGATTGTTACATCAACAACCTCCACAGCATTAAACACAAGTGCTGTGAGTTACTGCACAATGCTAATACCTATCCTGAGACAACAGATATTGGCCATAGTCTTGGCTACACATTCAGTGCCAGCTTTACCGCTCTCCCCCTCTCAAGTTAAGTGCTGAGTGAATGTGTTCTCACATGCTGTATCCCATTTCTGTTCTAGGCATCTGTCACTGTGCTGTAGCCCTGCAGCAAGACCACAGGGTATGGCAGTGTGGGAACACATCTACCATGTCATAGGCAGGGTACAGTATGTGCATGGAAATCCTCGGTCTGTAACACAGTGACTGCATATGCCTCACTGTTTATAGGGCTGAGGGTTGTACATAGGTATATGTTGATTTACATCTGTTGTAGAGTGGAGAATGGTATGTGTTGTGGTTTGGACACAACACTGATTGCTAATAACCACAGCCACAGGGTATATCCAACAGCAAAACACACTGAGATTACTACACACACACACACACACACACACACACACACACACACACACACACACACACTACTGAGATCCATAGGTTCATTGCTTCATAAGTGTGTAGTAGGTGAATGGGCCTGAAGGCTCTGCAAGGTTTGCCCAAGGGAATACCCTGGCATCAGGCAACATGAAAATAGCCCACAGTGTGGCTTAGGAGTATAGTCACTGGACTGGTCCATAGGGGTGGATATTTTATTCCCCATCCACTCATCCAGATTTCCATTGTGGGTGGCCAGTGATGTGCACTGCTTCACATGTATGTGACTTATATTCCATAACATGGACAGTGTCTGGGTTGTGCACATGTCCCACATGCATGTTGTTTGAAGTGTGAAGTGTGTTTGAGGCCTCTGGGGCATGTTGTGTGGACAGATTGGTATCTTTAGAAGTAGCATTCCAGACCTCGTTTGTTGAGACCTGGCTATGTAACTGAGGTAATGATTGCACCTACATAGACAGTATGACACAGGGATGCATAGGACTTATTGGCATCTGTCCATACAGGGCATGTGTATAAGGCATAGTATTCCCTTTGTGGGGTACATTTGCAGATTCTACAGTTGTTGCAGGTGTCCAGTGGGGAACATGGCAAAAGGGCCACAGTACACACTGATTGGGCTACTGAGGGGATGGAACAGGGTGCCAAGTCCTTTTACTTGCTGGATAACACACAGTCAGAAGATGTAACACATCAAAGTACTTTCTGATGTCAGTGGCACTGTTGTGGTCAACAAGCATGCAGTCCACTGCAATCACACCATGGGTACTATCTGTGAGGCAGTTTGCTGGAGAACTACAGATATAGCAGTTGATGTCTAGCCAACTGTGTTAGTGCATGATCCGTGTGTGAAGAGTGGTCTCCGAGTATTAGAAGGGTTGTCTATATTGATCACTAATCCATACTATCACATAGTCATTGCACATGGCACTAGACATTTAGGGCTGTGGATTGTCTACACCAACCTCTACGGTGTTTGACAACTGTTGGCCTTGTAATGTGGACATTGGGACATCTACTAGGTCTCCAATATAATAGTTTAGCAAAACTCGCTCCACAATCACACCGACACCCACACAGGATACTGATGACACACACACGCACACATTTGCCAACATGGCCTTGCATTTGTTTTCTGTTCATTGTGTTAGGTTGTTAGTTGGGAACCCCCTGACATTCCAAACATTGGCACTATGGGTGAGACATGGGCCTTTGCCAGAGGACTGTAGGCCATTTGAAAGTGCTGCAGGACATCTGTTACTGCATATCTACGTGGGATTGGGGGGGGGGTGCACACCTGCATACTCCAAACATTTGCAAAGAATGTACTAGTTACTCTACTGGTGTCCATTTCATATTGTATTGTGACTTATGCAGAAAGGAGGCATATCAGTAGAGTACACATGTTAGATCTTAATGGCATAAATTTCAGTTTCAGACTTCTTACCCTTCAGAACTAGAATGCAACTGCCATATCTGTTGTAATATGTCTGTGTAGGTCTGGTGGGGGGATGTTCACCATTGCCGTCATTTAGGGGCCTTAGCCTGGCCTTTCTTTATGGTGATCTACACCTGTCTTGCTGGGTGAGGCTGGTGGTGGGTATGTGACACTCATTGACATCCATGTGTGTGACCTATTGACACTCACAGTTATTTGGGCCATCACATGTACTGCTGTGAGGTTGTCGCCTTCTGTAGTGCCACCTAGTATGTTGACACCAGTCATCGTGAGTTTCCTGATGTCCCATATAGCTGCCTACTGCTATCCCATTCAGCCACCCAATTCCCTTGCATGCTTGCATCCATATCATACATACAACTATAAGAACATACTACTCCATTCAGTAATTGATAGGGAGGGTGACTTACCTTTGTGCTGGGCCAGTATAGGGGACCGTGCTGGAGGGGTGACTATGTTCGATGCACATAGTACACTCCCTATACATGGTAAAGCACAGGTAGTGTCATGTTTGGCATCCCTTTTACTGTATGTGCGAGTCGGAGAGAGGCATCAGTCCCTGGGTCCCTACAGTGTCAGTGTGTGTACTATGCATTACCTCTTTGCCAAGGGCTGGGCATACTGGGCATGCCTCCTTCTGCCTACAGGGACAGGCTCAGGATGTTCCTTCTCCGAGTACCTCTGTGCCTGTGCTGGCCTTAGCAATGGTGGGGGGCTGTGTGGCCCTGCCCTGTGCTGTTCCTGCTGCAGCTGTTTCTGCAGGATCATATTGTGTAGCATAGCCCATACTATGAACATTTGTGCACATGTAGCTGGAGAGTACTGCAAGACTCAACCAGGTATGTCATGGCAGCGGAACCGTGACTTAAGCATCCCAAGCACATGCTCTACAATGATCCTGGTTTGTGTGTGTACCTCATTATGGTGTTCTTGTTCAGGTGTGTGTGCACTTCTGAAGGGTGTCACCAGCCACGGCTCCAGTGCATAGGCAGCATCCCCCACTAGATGGCCATATGGGATGCCCCCACTGGTAAAAGCCTGATACAGCTGTGAGCAATGCCAGATGTGGGAGTCATCATAGCATCCAAGGCTGCCAGCACACACATTCATGATAATGCCCTGGGCATTGTACATGACCTGGCAGTTGGAGGCGAAGCCCTTGTGATTTATGTAGACCCTACCCCGCTCACCAGGTGGTGCTTTGATGTGGATGTGCGTGCCATCTATAGCACCAACTACCTCAGGGTATTTCAACACCTCATGGGTGGTGGGGAAATAAATGTGCTCATTGGCATGTGGTATCATGGCATGCAGGAAATGGTGGAGTACCCTGGATGATGCCTGTGAGACCCCCATGATATCCCCAATTGGTCTTTGGGAAGGTATCTGTGGCTAGTATTCTTAAGGCTAGACATACCTTGGTATCCATTGGGATGGGTTCCCCTCTATTAGTTGTGTGTCTAAGGCATGGCCAGCACAGCTCAATGATTTGCTGTAGAATGTCCCTGCCCGCGCTATAGTGCTCTACTATCTCCAGATCATGTAGGCCCTGGCAGGTTATCCTGGGTCTGTACACTGTTCTCCTCCTCCTCACTGTGGGTTGGTTGTCAGCATTCTCCTCCTCACCACCCTCAGTCTCAAGCACATATTGATGGAGTAAAGCAGAAGCAGCCTCTAACATTTTTAGTTAGTTTTGCCAGTTAAACATCCCCCATCTGCGTACACTGGTGGTATAGAGTTTGTGGGAAAAAACAGTCTGCAGGGTGTTTGCATAGTTTATAGTAGTGTGCTGGGCTGCTGCATGTGTAATTGGCTGATTCTGATACATTCTACCTGCCAGTTATGCTAGTTCTCCTTGATTGCCTTCCTACTGCTGTTTCCCCCAAAAAACAGTCTGAGAGGTGTTTGCATAGTTTACAGTAGCGTGCTGGGCTGCTGCATGTGTATTTGGTTGATTCTGATGAATTCCACCTGCCAGTTATGCTTGTTCTCCTTGATTGCCTTCCTACTGCTGTTTCTCCTTCCCAGTTACTCCCTATTTTAGCTCCGAGACACGCCGCACATACCCAGTGCCCAAATGTAAACAGTGCTGCCATTTCCTCTTTTTTTTTTTTAAAAAAACTCAGTGCACGGTGTCCACACCCATTTAGGCTATGTACACCCTGCTCAGGCACATCTGACACCCCCCTTCCTTAGCTGTGCTTAGCTACAGGCAAACACAGGCCAAAGAGCTCCAATGACCTTACAGCAAGCATGACCCCCCCCCCCCTTAAGTCATTCAGCTCTTACACTTGCACTGTTGTGTTGCTGCACCTACATGGTTAGGTACAAGCTGACACTTTGAAGAAATTTCTGATTCAGTATAACTCCCCTTATTTGCATACCCCAGTGTGTAGGTCATTAGGTATTGCACTAAAGCAGACCTTTTCCCCTTGGCAACCAGTGCTCCCTAAATGCAGAATTAACTTAAATTTACTTTTCTCATTTTTTTTTTTTTTTTTATTTTTGGCACAATCCCGTTTGCACGCTGCTATCCTAAGCTTAAACGTCCATGATCGGCCAAAAAATGTTTAATTTAAAAAGAAATAA